>NC_056730.1:329285918-329308418 GCF_019279795.1 Protopterus annectens
TAACTGGGACCTTAATTAAATACACTGCCCTGGGTGCCAAACAGTCATTACGAGAGTCCAATCAAGACAAAATGAAGTGTAGACGAAAAAAATATTTCAATGCATTGGCTACATGACAACTTAATATCTAGATGGAAACACAAAGGTTGTGAGGCATGAAAAAATAAATTACTTTTTTAAATACATTACTGGAATGCCAGTCAAAAGCAGTTCTAATTATAATTTATATTCAGCTTTATAAAATTACCAAGTAACATGCTGAAAGTACAGTTTTGTACCTACCATAAATGTAGATGTTCGAGTGTTCACACTGCTGCAGTCATTACACTTGGGTTATCCTGCCGTCAGGCGGTCCAGTAGTCGGCCAGAGTTCCAAAGTCTTGGTCCGGCGTCGGTTGCTGGAGCTTCTTCCCTGACGTCAGAACGCCAGGGGTATATAAGATGCATCCGACGCCATTTTCTTCAGTTTTTCCTGCCCCAGATGTCAGGTGCCCCCAAGTAGGTAGGCAATACATATTGCTAATCAAAAATATATATATAAAATAAAAACAATACCTTCAGTTACAAGCAAATACACCACACAGGTTGTATAGGATAGAAAGGTATAGGTAAGTCCAGCTAGTTCAGAGGGGATGGAGGGAGGGTAACCTGGACTGCAGCAGTGTGAACACTCGAACATCTACATTTATGGTAGGTAGAAAACTGTACTATGTTCATCGTGTTACACTGCTGCAGTCATTACATAGGTAGAATCCCAAAGCTAAGGTTGGGTGGCTGGTCTATAAAGAGTTAGGATTGGCTATGAGGCCCTGCAGAACTGCAGTGGCAAATCCTGCTCTGGATTTAGAGTAAAGAGGCAGGTGGTAATGCTTGGTAAAGGTGTGCACTGAACTCCAAGTTGCAGCCTCCAAAATTTCCTTGGTAGGTACTCCTCTGAGAAAGGCTGCTGAAGTGGCTGTTGCCCTGATGGAATGTGGCCTAATGTTATTTGGGACTGATTTTCCATGCTGTGTGTAGCAGTACCGAATACAGTGTCCTATCTATTTGGATATAGTCTGCTTTGAGATAGCCTTGCCCTGTGATCCTGCAGCATATGCTACAAACAGTTGCTCAGTTTTCCTGAAAGCTTTTGTTTTGTCCAAGTAGAAGCGTAGCTGCCTGTGTATGTCCAAAGAATGCAGAAGTTTCTCCACTTTATTCTGGGGGTTCGGAAAAAAAGTTGGCAAAAGGCTGGTTTGGTTAAGAGCCACACTAGATACCACCTTTGGCATAAAGGTAGGGTTTGTCCTTAAAGATACCCTGTCCTGATAAAAAATTATAAAAGGTTCCACTGCCATTAATGCCTGTAGCTCTGAGACTCTTTGTGCTGAAGTTACTGCCAGGAGCAGAGCTGTTTTCCATGATAAAAATTCTAGATCGGCTGTATTGGCTGGTTCAAAAGGTGGTAGGGTCAGTTTTTCCAAAACGAAATTGAGGTCCCAAGTTGGTGTTGGTGCTCCGGGGAGGTCTTATGTTTTTAGCCCCTCTGAGGTACTGCTTTAGCAAGGGATGAGAGAATAAAGGAGGATCTGTGTTGTAATGTGCTGAAATGGCAGAGGCGTGGATCTTAATTGATGAGAAGGATAGGCCTCTGTCCAGCATCTCAGTTAAGTATTGTAAAATCTGAGGAATGTTTGGAACAAGAGGGTAAAGGCTTTGAGCCTGGTTCCAGTATGAACTCTCTTCCATTTTTCTGAGTAAGCTTTCCTGGTGCTAGGCCTCCTGGCCTCCAAAATTACATCCATAACAGCTTTAGATAGAGGTGTTGCCTGGGTGACTAATGTATCTGCCATGCAGCCAGGTTTAGGTTTTTGAGCTGACTGTGCAGGATCTAATTGTTTTGTTGAGACAGAAGGTGTGGAATTTGAGGCAAAATCCATGGTGGGCCTTGAGCCAGGTTCCTTAAGATAGGGTACCAGTGCTGGTGTGGCCAGTCTGGAGCAATCAGGATCATCTGTTTTTTCTTGTCTGGCTTTTAGGAGTACCTTTGAAAGGAGAGACAGTGACGGGAAGGCATAAACTTTTAGGTTTTTCCAGCTGAACAAAAGAGCATCCACTTTCCATGCTTGTTTGTGATAAGTCCTTGTGCAGAATTTTTGTAGTTGGCAAATCAGTGGGGAGGCAAAAAGATCTATGTCTGGGCACCCCCATTTTTGCATTACCATGCTGAAGATTTGTGGATTCAATTTCCTTTCGTGAGCATCCATGATATTTCTGCTTAGATCGTCTGCCAGAGTATTTTCTTTCCTGGCAGGAATTGTGCTTGCAGGTGAACTTAATATGTTAGAGCTGTGTTCCACAAGGTCATGGCTTGCCTGCATAGGGGATAAGAATGAGTGCCCCCTTGCTTGTTTATGTACCACATTACTGTGGTATTGTCTGTCTTTAGTAATAATTGTCCTGGATGTAGAAGGTTCTTGAAAGCTGTTAGGGCATTTTGAACAGCCAACATCTCTTTTTGATTGATGTGAAGATGCATCTGGTCCGTGGTCCACTTGCCCTGAATGCATTTTCCTGCCATGTGTGCACCCCAGGCATAATCCGAAGCATCTGTTGTTAGAGTTTGCCTAGCTGTGGGTTGGGTAAAAGGCTGACCCTTGTTTAGGTGACATGCCTGTGCCCACCATCGAAACTCCTGTTGTAGGCAGGGAATCATTGGTATTACTGATTCTAAACTGTGAGAGTGTTGAGTCCAAACACTTTTTAGGTACCATTGTAATTTCCTCATATGCAGTCTGGCATATAGTATTAGTAGTATGCAGGATGCCATGAATCCCAGGGCCTGCAGAATTTTTCTTGCAGTGAGATGGGACTTTTTTGCCAGTAATTGAAAATATTGAATTAGTTGAACTCGTTTGTCTGGCGTGAGGTAAGCCATCTGGGCCGTTGTATTTAAGCTGGCACCCAGGAATATAATCTGTTGCGAGGGCACTAATTTTGACTTCTTTTCGTTTACTGTGTACCCTAGAGAAATTAGCAACCTTTTTACAAACGCCAGATGCTGTACAAGAATGTCCTTTGTCTCTGCTTGAATGAGGCAGTCGTCCAGGTATGGATATATTTGAATTCCTTTTTGCCTGAAAAATGCAATTACTGGTGCCAGGCACTTTGTGAAGACCCTGGGCGCAGTAGATAAGCCAAAGGGCAGTGCAGAGAATTGGTAGTGCATTGTAACAGCTTTTAATCTGAGGTATCGTCTGCAATTTCGTCTGATAGGGACATGCAGGTATGCTTCTTTGAGGTCCAGAGTAACAAGCCAAGCCTACTTGCCCAGCATGGGTAGAAGCTGCTGTAATGTCAACATTTTGAATTTCGGAATATCCAGGTAAGTATTCAGAATTGAAAGGTCTAGCATGGGCCTCCAGGCCTTGCCCTATCTGGGGACCAGGAAGAGTCTTGAGTAAAATCCTTGTCCTTGTTCCTGTTATGGTACTTTTTGAATAGCTTTCATGTTCATGAGGTCTGAAATTTGTTTTTGTGCCTCTGCCCATTGATTTTGTGGCAGGTCTGGCATTCCTTTTAGCCTTGGTAAAGTATAAAAGTGGAACCTGTAACCTTGAGACACAATATTCAGAACCCATTTGTCTTGGGTGATTGTTTGCCAGTTTTAAGAAAAAATGCTAGTTTTCCCCCTAAGGGGGCTTCCAAAAGGGACGTGCTTGGCGTACGAAGGGGAAAGTCATTGTGACTGTTTCCTGTAAGACTGAGACTTGTCCTCACCTCCTTTTGGGGTTGAGGTGCTCCACTGTCATTGTCTGTTTGAGGCTTGGGGTTGAGATCTGCCTCTTGGGCGTCTGTATCTGCCTCTCTGTGGTCTGTCTGACACTGGAAAGGACCAATTCTTTGTTGGCCAATTTCTGCTAAACTGAGGTGGCTGTATCTGCAAGAAATCCTTCACTGTTTGCATAGATTTAGCTTTATCCTCCATTTTCTTTAACACCTCTTCTGCCTTAACACCAAACAAGGTATCATGCTGTAAAGGAGCATCCAATAATTTTGCCTTAACATGATCAGGTAAACTCTGTTCTTTTAACCAAGCATGTCTTCGAATCACAGAACTTGTAACTGCGGCTCTACAAGAGGCTTAGAGGCCTCTAAAGAATCAAAACCACATTGCAAAGTATGTTTTCCCACCTGTTCAACTGCATGCAATAAATCCTGCATTTCTTTACAATCAGGAGCTTCTGAGCTTGCAAGCATTTTCTGTTTTAACTGAGCCATTAAATATTGTTGGTACTTAAGCATGTGAAACTGGCAATTTAAAGCTCTTACTGCTAAAGTTGCAGAAGTGTATACTTTCTTCCCCCATCTATCCAAAGCACTGGAATCTCTGTCAGAGGGTACTGGATTTTTTGCAATAGAAGCCTTAACCCCTTTTGGACCCTGGGAAATAGTTTCTGGATCAGCAGAAGGGTTTTGTAAAGAAACTTGTGAGAGTCAGGGACTCTATAATACCTATCTGGCTTGGCTGGAGAAGGGGGCAAAAAATCAGGAGATAGGCTGGATTCAGAGAACACATCATCCACAATATCTAGCACAGGCGGAATAAGCCAGGGGCCTGTGCTGAGGCAATAAAAGGAAATCCCTGAGCCTTTTCTTGGATTCTGAGTAATCCTGACTTTCCCAATGGAAATGCTCCCTCATGGTATGTAAAGTTTCCCCAAAAGAATAATCCTCAGGAGGAGAGGCTGAAGGGATAGACTCTTCAGCATCAGAGTCCTCATAGGGGGGTAGAGAGTATCCCTGGTCTGAAGAGGAATCAAAGGAAATGGAAACCTGATCAGAGGAATCATAGTCTGTATCCTGCCTAGGCCTTTTCTCAGGAGGATAGGAACCCTGATTAGAGTAATGAGGTCTTGACCATTTTAAGCATCTGTTTCTTAGGCATGGAGGACTGTCCAGGAGAATGCTGTACTTGTTTCTTTGTCTTTAATGGTACCTTTGTCTTGGCTGTTGCTTTAATGGTAAGTTGTGAAGGTCTGAAAACACCCTCAGAAGCCGATGCCTGCTCAGCGGCTCCAGACCCATCTGAGGGATTAGTTTCCGTAGGCAAAATACCTTGAGTTTCCAGAGGCCTAGATGTTTCCACGTGGGAGTCAGAAGCGGCCTGTGGCTCTGAGGTAGCGGGTGTCAGGGGCTGAGAAGACGCCTCACTGAGAACCGGTGTCTGGCCTAGAAGAGGTTTCATTGTCAGTTTTGGACCTTGGATGCCTGTCTTTATCCTTGTCTTTGCGTTTTTTTAGTATTGAGGTCGTCAGTTGATCCGACGGCATAGTATAATTGAACCTTCGGCCAAAGTAGTGCAAATCAAAATCAAAACATCTTTTTATAGTGCGTTTGTTAAATCTAGCACAAAACTGACAACCAGTGACATCGTGATCAGGGCCTAGGCATGGAATACAGTAAGAGTGGAAGTCCTTATGAGGTATTTGTTTCCCACAAGAAATACAATTATTAACTTTTTCTGACATCGGTCTGAGGCAAGAAAAAAGTTTTCCCAACGGGGTACTTAGCTTTATTGAAGACTTCGGATCTGAAATTCGACTTCGAAAATCTCAGGAGTTGGCTGACTGGCACTTGCGAACTGCTTCTGCTTCAGGCACCGCGCGGCAAGAAAGACTGAAGAAAATGGCGTCGGATGCATCTTATAATACCCCTGGCGCTCTGACGTCAGGGAAGAAGCGATAGCAACCGACGCCGGACCAAGACTTTGGAACTCTGGCTGACTACGGGACCACCTGACGGCAGGATAACCCAAGTGTAATGACTGCAGCAGTGTAACACGATGAACATCGTAGCAATCTCTATGATACCCCCACTTGTAAAAATGTTTCTTATGCCTGACAACTATCTACTTGTTTCATAGGGAAGACATGATCAAAGTAAAAAATGAACAGCAGGCAAAAAACAATCTCAAGATAAATTGCTTAAAGGATTACTGCACAAGTTATGGACCACACATGATAGATTGACATTCTGTTTAGTTTACAGGTAAAGCCTGCAAAGATGACTAAAATCTCCAACAAATGTAATGAGCTTCTGAAAATACTGTAACCCTGTCCTTTATTACAAATACTGTCATATGCATTTCAATACCTAAGGCTTATACGTTATCTAGTTACGTAAATATTCTCTGCATGGCAACAGCAAAAAGGTTTTCAATGTTGGTAATTCTTTAACAGTATGCTTATTAAAGCTTACTTGCATCTTAACAATCTCTGACAAGCTTACCTGATGGTCATTAAAGCATTGCTACTTAAACACAGAGCAACAGGGCACTGCAACAGCATGCATTTTCTGAATAATAAGCATAAATCAACAGTATAAAAATATGACAGAAAACCAGAACATTCTACAAAATCAAGGACAGATGAAAAGCCACGGTCATACTTGTGGTCTACCTTGGATGGGGGAATACTCTGCACATACACTGCATAACTACTACTTGCCTTGCTTGGACACATCCAAAGCCACTACAGAGGGAAGTGGGGTGCAACAAGTATGTCGCAATTTGAAATGTCTCTGGCTGACAGTGATGGCTCATACCTCTCAACCTCAGTGCAAGAAATCTGGACATAGCTATACATAGAAGTGGAACACAGGCCCAAAAATAAGAAAAAAATTTAAATATCACTCTTATAAACTTAGAAAGATAATAGACTAGTAGTAGGTCTTGCATTAGTATGAATTTTCTGAAGGGTATGAAATCTGAAACTGAAATGTCTGCCATTATTTTCTAACTTCAGTCTTTAATGATTTGCCACTAATTTGCCAGAATACCACAATTTTATGAAAAATGGACCAAAAATGCAATGCAAAAATATAAAATTGTCACACAATACAGCTGGGAACCTATCAAAGAAGGGACACCTTTTTAATATTAGTACTGTTAACTTCAGCAGCTGACAAAATAAGAGCATCTACATGCATTTCTGAAATAAAAGAAATCTATAACTCTGATCATTACAGTTATTTATAATTGTAAACCCTCCGCATTTTCTTCTAAAATTACCATTTTGCAGAGGGATTATTAGGGGAGATCAACATTTTGAGACAAAAATTGGGGACAGTTGAAAGGTTTGGATATTTCTAATTTTATAAAGCGATTTATTTGCATGTGCCTCTCAACCTCTTAATGCAGAAAATCTGGACAAGGCCAAATATATTGGGGGAACATACAAACAGTACCAAAAAATTGCTCTTGTATAAACTCAAGACAGTTGACAGAATAACAGGTCTTGCTTTAGCATGCATTTTTCTGAAGGTTATGATGTCTGAAACTCAATGTCTGTCATTATTTAGTGACTTCATTCCTAAATGATTTGCCAGAAAACCACAAATTTTATGAGGAACAAACCAAAAATAAGAAGCAAAAATCTAGACAGTTGAGAGGTATAGGGCTGTCTTTGAGTTTGCTGCCCTTTCCCCTCACAAAATCATGGTCGAATGGAGCCTCCACCATGCAGCCATTCCAATGTCCCATTCCTTGGTTATTTCGCTCCATTTACCACAAACACTGTAATGTGCATACTGCTTTACTTCTGCGATGATTTGGATTTCATTTGAAAGTTTTATTTTGCATTTTACAGCGCAAACACTAATATATATCTGCTAAACAAAGCAATGCAGTCTCACAATGAAAATAGACTTAGCATTAAAACTTCTCTGCCCTTGAAACTCACAGTCATTGAAACCCACATTCAAAGAAAATGCATTTTGCCAGTGGCAGATAAAGATTAACTTTGGGCTGCTTTCAAATCATAGGCCCCTTGAACAGGAAACATACACGTGCTCTTTGATACACCTTCCTGACTGTATTAAATTATATTCCTTGTACGATATAATGCAGTTGTTAGAGGGCATTTTAAATTTATTGTTTTGAACATTTTTCCAGTAAACAATGAAACAAAATTCATGCACCAATAATGACAAAACTGCCCAATTCAGAACATTTCCATCATAATAGTCTACTCAAACTTCTACAGTCCACCAGTATCAGTAAATATGCACAATCTCTGAAGAAGTAAAAGTCATCTAAATTAAACATTAAAGAAATCTGTAACTAATGAAGAGGATGCTGCTAGCAAACAACTTTATATGTCATTGTTTCATCTACAAATAAAATGCCTGTTGCCCTTGAGGAATAAATTGCCTACATTGCATTAAAAAAAGATAAGCTAGTAATATCACAATAGGGAATGGATGGCAAACTGATAACAGGTTCACAGTTACTAGGTATCTTCGCCAAAAAGGACTGCAGCATCCATCACCTTTACAACATAGTACAGTATGAGCAATGCATCTACCAACTGTGGGAGTAGAACCTACAGCCTTTTTCATCAAAAGCAAGTACACTACATGTTGTGCTATTACAATGCAAGCTGACTCAGCATAAGCAGCACTAAATTTTTGTTCCCCTGCAGCTCTCAGCTCCTTGTAAAATCTACTCGACACTCAGCTATATCTCTGAACTTTGCAGCACAAGAAATCTGGAAAAAGCCAAAATTTATTTTGTGGGGGAGCCCAAAATCCAGGGACAAGTTTTAAACATTGCTTGTAAAATGTTGGAAAGTTGCTAGAATAAAATGCTGTGTTACCACCATACATTTCACTGCCAAGTCTTAAACCCAGAACCCTGTGCAAAACAGTCAGAGCAACATACCACTATGCCAAGTCAGCTGTTTTTTGAAAGAGAGGAAGACAAACTTAAAATGGCTACCATTTAGTGAATTCAGTTCTCACCATAGCTGTCAACCTCTTAGCACAAAACACCTGAACAAAGTCAATAATGTAGGAATACAGCCCCCAAACATATTCAGCGAATTCAGTTATCACCACAACTCTCAACCTTAGCACAAGAAACCTGGACAAAGCCAATAATGGGGGGATACAGTCCCAAAAATAGGGACAAATTTCAAATACCCATGTTATAAACTTAGAAAATTGCTAGACTAAAAGGTTTTGTGTTACCATGTACTTTCTAAAGAATATGAAGTCTGAAATTCAAATGTCTGTTATTTTTATTTATTTAACATTTAACCAGGAAAGTCTGACTTGGAACAAAAGCCAATTTTCAGCAGAGTCCCACGAAGAAACACTGCAGACACATGTCTTTATAAGATGGGAGGACATGCAGACTCCACACACAAGGCACCCAAGCCAAGAATCAAACCAGAGAACCTGTAGCTGTCAGGCAACAATGCTACCAGTGCACCACTGCACTACTGACTGTGCAAGGAAAAACAAACCTACAGAAACCACAGATTTTCTGAGGAACAGAACAAATATGAGGCAAAAATCTGCAAACTTTTTTTACAAATGGTGGTGGGTAGTGAATTCATCCCCTTGCCACTTCCATCCATGGTACAAGGTTCAAACCTGAGGTATTCTCTACCCACCACCATGTGTTCTCTGGGGTATTTTACTTACACACACACACACACACACACACACACACACACACACACACACACACACACACACACACATACACACATACACACACACACACACACACACACACACACACACACACACACACACACACACACACACACACACACACACACTTCTTTAACCTGAAAGAAGTCTCCGTTCCCATCCACACCCTTCTTCTACGTTCCCATCAGTAAATCCACTCTCAGTCTCCTCCTCAGTCTGCACAAGCTAACGGCTGGGTTTCCGGTCCTCCTGGTAGGTTTCTCAGCCTGCTGATGATGCTGGTTTCCCACGAGAGTAGGCTGGAAGCCCCAGCCTGCTGACGATGTAGTCCGGTGTCGTTCTGTTCCATGGTCATCATCACCGCACAGACTTCTGGGCTGCAGGGCAGGGATGCCGTTCTCCCTTATCCGGACGGCCTGGCAGAGCAGTCTGGAGTTCTGAGAGTACCCGGAACTCCAAGCACAGCATGCATGCGTGGAGTTCCGGACTCATTCATTTTATTTTTATTTTTAATTTCCCTTTTCTTCTTCGTTTCTAGGTGGGGGGGGGCTGCAGTCCTATAGCACTAGCCACCCCTGGCAACAGTGCAGTAGATGTGAGATTGTGAATTTCCAGGGGTCTAATGGGCTTTCCTGCTCTGCATGCACATAAAAATGCACACAGACATAAGCACATCATTTCATGTACAGCTTACTGGAAATGCAAATAGGGAATAGCTAACACAAGTCCTATGATCAGCATGGATGCCAGCTGGGAGCCTTGATCTCTTTTTCACCTCCCGTTGCTTTCAAAAAGTTAAACTGCTCTGCCAGCCAAGCTGGTAGCTGACAGTTCATGTCTGCAGGGCAAGCCAAATAACCAAAAGATGTGAGATTAAGAAAGTGGGAAAGGCCCTGGCTTGAATGAGATGGTCAAGTTGACAGACAGAACAAAAATACAAATAAAAATGTTCCTTAATTGAAAGACTGTGCCACAAACAAAATTTATTCATAGAACTTTTCAAGATGTGCAACATGACAGTGATAAAACTGGAATGTCATTCTATTTTTGCTTCTGTTTCTAATGTGCCACCAGCCAATTAGTTGTCAGCAGTTCAATACGTCCTCATGATATGTCCCTTCAGAAACTATTACTGTGCTTCAGAACACATCTATTCTGCTGCCTCAGTATGGCTGTTTTGTGCAGAGTTGTTGTTTGTCTTTCGGCTTTTTCCCGGTAAGGGGTGGCCACAGTGGAACTCCAGTCCGCTAATGATTGGCAGTAGAGTTTTACGAAATGCCGAGGTGCCAGCTCGATGCTCAACCTACAATGAAGGCACGCTCATTTATGCACGCATGTCTTTCAAACGCTACCCAACCGCGGGGAGGACATGCAGACTCCACACAGAAGGCACTCCCAAGCCAAGCCAAGAATCGAATGGGAGAACCTCTTGCTGTGAGGTAACAACACTACCGCCATATATGCAGAGTAGGGGTTTAAATTACAGCCAATGAACCTACTTCTATCCCTCTTAGGGAACTACTAGCATTTCATAGCTATGTAAGTTTATGTGACAAATTCATCACATATTACACACACAATAATATTCTTACAATTTTAGATTAAGCTGCTGTGGTGAAGCAGCTCTCTAACACAACCAGCTCAGGATAAGTGCACTTAATAACTGAGCAGGTGATACTAAGTACAATCACAGTAGCAAATAATCTCATGTTCTTATATGGCTAACAGCCTTAACACAGGATATTGAAACTATGGAAGTCCTTACCAAGGTACCTGCTTCTTTCTTTACAATCTGAATGCAAAATTTTAATTGCAAATTGTGCACACAGTTGAGCTTTGTAGCTAAAAGTCACCCAATTCCTTGTCTCTCATGTATAAAATGTAGCGATGTTGTGCAACTACAAGACTCACCAGTTAATGTTCTAGCAAAGCTCTGAAGAAGCATCAGTTATGTAAAAAAGTTACCACAGTAAGAGATCTTCACAAGTCTCAACTACAGAATCACTATCCTAAACTGGTAGTTGCTACACTATTTAGGCTGTCAGCATTGAAATGTGGTTCAGTCCTGAAAACTGGTAGTATGCACAAAGTTTCAAGGAAATCTTGTGCGGCATCATTCCACAAACTTAGTATTACTACAACATGCTATGTTTTTCAGGGGACACGTACGTGTCGCACTACATTCAGGGAATGCCAAGTTGGCCTTCTGGGAAAAGGTGGCATTCCATACACCTGGCAGCAAGCATTTAAATGCCAAGCACGCAGCTTGTAAAACTAAATATGAACACAACACTTAAACAGCTAGGCACCTACCTTTTGTAAATGATGAACCATCTTTATGCATTCTTTACAGTCACAAAAGGGGTCATGGTATATTACTTTGCTATTTGCTCTGCAACTGCAGTCTTTTGTTTGAACCACTTTCTTCTTTTAGCATTCCAAATAATACAGCCCTTTTCTAATCACTTCTGTTTTAACTACAGTCTTTTCCCAAATTAATAATTTACATAGATGAAAAATGCAACACAGGTGTAAAGTATAGTTTTGTACCTACCATAAACGTAGATGTTCGAGTGTACACCCTGCTGCAGTCATCACACTTGGGTTATCCTGTCGTCAGGCGGTCCTGTAGTCGGCCAGAATTCCAAAGTCTTGGTCCGGCGTCGGTTGCTGTTGCTTCTTCCCTGACGTCAGTGCGCCAGGGGTATATATATTGCATCCAACGCCATTTTCTTCAGTTTTTCTTGCCCCAGATGTCAGGTGCCCCCAAAAAGGTGATCAGTAATTAGTACCAAATTAAGCAATTTTTGCACAAACATAAAATCCCTCCAACTATAAGTAAACACATCAGGAAGGTATTGTAGAGATTTAGCCAGTTAGATCACAGAGGATGGAGGGAGGGTAACCTGGACTGCAGCAGGGTGCACACTCGAACATTAACATTTAAGGTAGGTACAAAACTGTACTATGTTCATCGTGTTACCCTGCTGCAGTCATCACACTTGGGTAGAATCCCAAAGCTAAGGATGGGTGGAGGAGTCATAGAGGGTTAGAGGAGGCTAGAAGGCCCTGCAGAACTGCAGTGGCGAAGCCAGCTCTAGTCTTAGAGTAAAGTGGTAAGTGATAGTGTTTGGTAAAGGTGTGTACTGAACTCCAAGTTGCAGCTTCCAAAATCTCCTTGGTTGGAACCCCCCTGAACAAGGCTGTAGATGTAGCTGTTGCCGTGGTAGAGTGGGGCCTAATGGTAGCAGGGACTGGTTTTCCATGATGGGTATAGCAAAAACGAATGCAATGTCCTATCCATTTGTAAATGGTTTATTTTGATATAGCCTTCCCTTGTGAAGCTGTAGCATAGGATACAAAGAGCTGATCAGATTTTCTGAAAACCTTAGTTTTATCCAAATAATAACGAAGTTGCCTGTGAATGTCCAAGGAATGCAGGAGTCTTTCTCCTTTGTTCTGTGGATTTGGGAAGAAGGTGGGTAAGTGGATGGTTTGATTTAAAGCCACACTGGAAACCACCTTAGGCATGAAGGAAGGATTAGTTCGTAGAGAAACTCTGTCTTGATGGAAAATGAGGAAAGGTTCCACTGCCATTAGTGCCTGCAGCTCTGAGACTCTTCTAGCTGAAGTTATTGCTAGCAGCAGGGCAGTCTTCCATAATAGAAACTGTAGATCTGCAGAGAAAGCTGGTTCAATGGGAGGTAGCGTAAGTTTTTCCAGAACAAAATTGAGGTCCCATGTTGGTGTAGGTGCTCTCCTGGGGGGCTAATGTTTTTTGCCCCTCTGAAGAACTGCCTTAGAAGTGGATGTGAAAATAAGGGTGGATCCGTGTTGTAGTGGGCTGAAATAGCTGATGCATGGATTTTAATGGAAGAAAAAGAAAGTCCTTTGTGCAACATCTCAGTTAAATACTGTAGAATCTGAGGCATGTGAGGCTGAAGTGTGTTTTGGCCTTTAGCTTGGTTCCAGGCGCAAAACCATTTCCATTTGTCCAAGTAGGCCTTCCTGGTTCTGGGCCTCCTTGCTTCCAGAATAACATCCATAACTGCTTGGGAAAGAGGAGCTGGCTGGATGCTTAGGTGATTTGCCGTGCAGCCAGATTTAAGGTTTTGAGCTGGCTGTGAAGAATCTGATTGTTTTGCTGTGTGAGCAAATGGGCAATTTGTGGTAAAATCCAAGGTGGGCCCTGGGCCATATTCCTCAATAGTGGGTACCAGTGCTGGCGTGGCCAGTCTGGGGCTATGCGTATCAGTCGTGGTCTCTCCTTTCTGACTTTCAGAAGCACCTTTGTGAGGAGAGGCAATGGAGGGAAGGCATATACTGTCAGGTTTTTCCAACTGAATGAGAGTGCGTCCACTTTCCAAGCTTGATGGTGAAGTGTCCTTGTACAAAATTTTGTTAGCTGATAGTTTTGAGGACTGGCAAACAGGTCTATGTCTGGAAGACCCCATTTTTGAGTTATCATTGCAAATACTTGTGGATCCAGTTTCCACTCGTGGGGATCCATGATGTTTCTGCTGAGGTTGTCTGCCAATGTGTTCTTTTTTCCTGGCAGGAAATGAGCTTGTAACTGAACTTGGTAAGCCAGAGCTGTGTTCCACAAGGTCATTGCTTGCCTGCATAGAGGGAAGGAGTGTGTACCCCCTTGTTTGTTTATGTACCACATTACTGTGGTTAAGAATGAAAATCCTTATGAGGTATTTGCTTCCCACAAGAAATACAATTGTTAACATTTTCTGACATCGGTCTGAGGCAAGAAAAGTTTCCCCAATGGGGTACTTAGCTTTATTGAAGACTTCAGATCTGAAATTCGACTTCGAAAATCTCAGATGTCGGCCGACCAGCACTTGTGAACTGCTTCCGCTTCGAGCACCACGCGGCAAGAAAGACTGGAGAAAATGGCGTCGGATGCAATATATATACCCCTGGCACACTGAAGTGTGATGACTGCAGCAGGGTAACACGATGAACATCTTCATATTACATTCTACCCTTTACAGGTTCACAGGTTAGTATTAAGCTAATTGTCCTTGCAAGCTATTTAAGCCTAGCCAGTTATTCCATTTGGTGCCTAAAATTACCCTATGCAATTGCAGTTTAGCTACATCTATCCCTTTTTCCAAGACCTATATTTATACATTATACATGTAATAATTACTAGAATAAAACATGAATGTTTGGAGTAGACTCGTTGGTATAAAGCATTTAGGAGCTACCTCTGTCCATTAGCAGTAAGGGGGAAGTCCTGGAGTAAACTTCCTATTTCCATCCACTGAGCCAAGTAATGCTTGAATGCGGTCAGGGATGAACTTTGTTTAATGTGGATAGGGAGTCTGCTCCAGAGCAGTGGTATCCTCCAGAAGATATACCTATCCCTCCAAACCATTCAGTTAATGTTGCAGAAGAGGTTTAGGTCTCTGGATCAAGTATTTCTGATACCATCTGACTAGTGGTGGTGAAGCAAATCAATCAGTAATGAGTCAGAGGATGTCTTGCATGTTGACATAGGTCACCTCTTAGTACTTTATAAGAGATTGAATACAGACAGACCACGTAGGACATATTGATTAGGCCTTGTATTCTTTTTGTAAGGTATCTCTGTGGGCATTGCAGTTGTTGCATGTCACAAGGGGCAATATTCTCAATGACTGGACTAAAGAGGGCTGAGTAAAGTGGGGACAACAACATCCCTGGATCTAGAAGCAACCACTTGTTTGTAAGCAGCACATTATAGAAGAACATCCTTACCACAATGGATACATGCGGGTCAAAAGTTAGGTCAGTGTACATATAAGTTTCCAAATCCTGAACTACTAGGTCAACTTTCAGGGGTGTACTGTCAGTATGGCATTTCTTCAGGGAAGTTGACATTTTTCACTGAAAATGGGCTCTGAATGGTCCAGTGGACTTTCCCGGTCATCAAACTGCAAATAATAAATAAATAAATAAATAAATAAATACTTTTTGGCATTTACCTTTAGTCCATCAGTCTGGCACTGGGACAAGCTTTCCTAGGGCTGAGCCTTTTGGGGATTTGATCACTGCACCTAGCTTGCAGTTATCTGCAAATTTAGTTACCAGGGTCCTCTGGTAATGGCTTTCACTTCTGAGAAGAAGATGACAAGCAGAACAGGTCCCAACACTGAACCATGGGGGACTCCACTGGTGACATTTTTTTTCTCTGTTTTGATCTCCTGAATCTTGGAATCCAGTTGACAATCCAGTGAGTAATGAATGGGTTTATTCCTAGCTTATTTAGCTTTTCTACTATGACAGGGGAATTGTGTCAAAATCCTTGGCCAGGTCAAGGTAGGTGGTATGTACCATTTTATCTTCATCCATTGCTTTGGTGACTGTTTCCAAAAAGTCAACTAGGTTGAGTAAACATGACCTGGCTTTGACAAATCCATACTGAGATGAGTCCAGTGTTTGGATGCTCCCTATGTCCTTACTAATTAACTCTATGATAATTATTTTCATGGTTTTCCATATTAGGCTGGTCAGACGTATGGGAATGTAATTGCCTGGGTCTGTGGAATGTCCATTCTTGTGCAGGGGATTAACTGTTACTGTTATCCATTCATTTGGTATAAAACCCATATGGAGGCTAAGATTGAACAGTGCCTTTAAGGGTGTGGCTAAATCATGCTTCATTCTATTCAAGATGCATCCTAGGATATTGTCAGGACCCACTAATGTGTTATTTTTTGCTCTTGATAGCGTTTTCAGAACATGGACTTGAGAGATTTCTGGTGATGAGTTGGTTTCAGATATTTCATGTTAGATAAATGGGGGGGGGGGTAAAGTCTGAACTGATTTATCAGCCTTCAGGTTAGCTACATCTTCAGCTTCAGTGTAAATATCATTGTTCACCATCACCTCAGTGCATTGTTGCACTGTGCACCTCAGATTACAAGCATTACTAAAAAAGGCCTTGTAACTGTCCTTTGTATAATTTTGTATATGTTTATACTTTGTATATATTTTTTAGAAGGTGGCTATTTTCACCTTGAACTTGGCTTTGGTATATTCAATTAAGTACCTGAGTTGCTTGTTTAATTTAATGACAAGGGCTCTATCACTTTCTGTTTTGCTCTTCTTACTTATAGCCAATAATCTCTTCCTTGTATTGTAAAGCTTGTTGATGTTAAAGTTCCACAGGAGGGGGGGGGGGTGTTTCTGTAGAATGTTCTTTGTTTGTTTCTATCAGGTACAAATATCTATGCAGCTGTTTAAATGCTGGTATACTTTAGTTGGGTATGTTTGTACATATTCAATTGAGTTAAAATGGTTTCAAGGGGATATGAAGCTTACCAGTGTATCACTTAGGAGTAGATCATTTGCACTGGATACATTTTTAAAGGTACCAGTGGTGGAAGTGGTCCCTGGATTAATTTTATTTTGAAGGAGATGGCTTTATTGCCATACCTGACAAGTGACAAAAATATGTAAGTGATGTTGGAAGATGCTACTACATTAGGAAGGACAAGGTTTAAGATGTTATTTCCATGGTGAGTACTCTGACTAGTTCTTCCAGGAAATTTGCATTGACAAAGTCCAGGAATATCTGTGCTTGTGCACTACTGGTGAAATAGGTTTCCTTGTCTATAGTTGGACAGTTCAGATCACCCATGAAAATGGTATTGGGTTTAATACTGAGTTACTCTAGCTCTTGTAAATAGGCACTGGGGCTTTCTTGGGTCATAATGAGGAGTTCTACAGCTAGCTAATATGTGGCAAGGGGACGCTTCTGCAGGTGATTTGGACACAAAGAAGCTATAAAGCATCATGCTGCTTAACTAGCCTCGATGTGAGTCTCTTCTCAATGAAGACTGAGACACCTCCACCTTTTCCAATCCTGCACCATGGTTGGTCTAAAGGTGTGGAAGGCATTATAGCCCTACACAGTCAGTACTCTCCACTGTTCTAAACCATGACTCAGTCATTACACAGACAGCTACTTCCTCCAAAATGAAGATGGCTTGTAGGCAGCAGACTTTATTGTTTATACTCCTAGCATTGACCAGTAAAAACTTCATATTTCCCTTTGCTTGTTTCATTACAGAAGTAGGTATAGCTGGTTGACATTGTGAAAAAAGGTACTATTGTGTGGATAATGTCTTTGCCAATATATGAAAGCCTAGAGGGGTCAAGAGCAAACCATCAGTGAAGCAACACAGTCTGTCCATCACATCCTCCCAGGCTGACAAATATTGGACTTCCTTTGAAGTACAGCCCGAGTATAAGAGGAAATGTTTTCAATATTTTGCTCAAGACTCACGTACAAAGGCTTAAGCTGACAGAAAACCATGTTTTGCATCAAAAAGCACTTTCTAAAAAATGAGAAGTATTGAACTTTAGTGTCTTCCAGTGCTAACTGACTGTGGTCTTTTGTGATTTATCAGAAAATCAAAACTTTTATGAGGCAAAAATAGGGACAGTTGTAAAGTTTGCTTGGGCCTACAGCTGGAAATACATTCACGCTGATTAAGCTGCTATTTGTCCCTTTGACAGCAAAACTCTTGAGTGTAGCTGGTGTGGAAAAAAAGTACAGTTGTGTACACTTACCATAAATGTAGATGTTCAAGTGTATTCACTGTTGCAGACATCACATTTGGGTTATCTGCTTACAGTAGCCCTCAGTCGGCCTGATTAACAAAGTCTTGGGTCCTGCGTCGGTTGCTGTCACTTCTTCCGTGATGTCAGGTAGTCAGGGGTATAAAACATGCAGCCGACACCATTACATCAGTTTTCCTTGCCCCAGATGTCAGGTGCCCACTTAATGGGAAGCAATAAAATACATATACATACATACATACAAGGTTATACCTCCAATAAAAAAGCAAATACACCAAAAAGCTTTTAAGCATAGTAAAGGAGAGTAGAGGTATAACCAAAAAAAGTCAGGGGGCTGGAGGGAGGGTAACCGGGACTGCAACAGTGAATCCACTCAAACATCTACATTTATGGTAAGTGTACACAACTGTACTATGTTCTTTGTGTTTCACTGTTGCAGTCATCACATTTGGGTAGATTTCCAAAGCTAAGGATGGGAGGAGGAATTTATATAGCATTAGGACCAGCTATAAGGCCCTGCAAGACTGCAGTGGCAAAGCCAGCTCTGGATTTAGAGAAAATTGGCAAATGGTAATGCTTGGTGAAAGTATGTACCGAACTCCAGGTAGCAGCTTCTGGGATGTCCCTGGTAGGGACACCTCTGAGAAAGGCTGTAGAGGTAGAAGCAGCCCTGGTTGAATGGGATCTGATCCCCTATGGGATAGGTTTTCCATGGTGCTTATAGCAGAAATTAATGCAATGGCCTATCCATTTAGAAATGGTTTGCTTTGAAATAGCCTTCCCCTCTGCCCCTGCAGCAAATGCCACCAGCAGTTGTTCAGATTTCCTTTGAGGTTTAGTCCTGGCCAAGTAAAATCTAAGTTGTCTGTGCACATCTAAGGAGTGCAGTATCCATCCCCCTTTCTTCTGTGGATTAGGAAAGAAGGTTGGCAAATGAATGGACTGATTAAGAGCCACACTGGATACCACCTTGGGCATGAAGGAGGGATTGGTTCTGAGGGACACCCTGTCCGCAAGAAAGATGATGAAAGGCTCCACTGCCATAAGGGCCTGTAATTCGGACCCCCTTCTTGCTGAAGTGATTGCTAAAAGGAAGGCTGTCTTCCAAGAAAGGAATTTTAAATCTGCACTAGCAGCTGGCTTGAAAGGAGGAAGAGTGAGTTTCTCCAATACAAAGTTAAGGTCCCAGGCTGGATTTGGGGATCTCCTGGGTGGTCTTAAATTGTTGGCCCCTCTGAGGAACTGCTTGAACAGTGGAAGAGAGAAGAGGGGATGTTCTGTGTTATAATGAGCTGAAATGGCTGAGCCGTGAATTTTGATAAAGGAAAAAGAAAGGCCCTTGTGAAGCATCTCAGTTAAGTATTGTAGAATCTGAGGTAAGTTGGGCGCTGATGTGCTCATCCCTTGAGATTGGTTCCAAGCACAGAATCTTTTCCATTTTTCTGCATAAGATTTTCTAGTACTGGCCTCCTTGCCTTTAAAATGATATCCATCAATGGTTTACTGAGGGATGGTAAAGGAGAGATTAGGTAATTAGCCAAGCTGCTATGTTCAGGGTTTGAAGCTGAGGATGCAGAATCTAGTTCTCCTGCTGAGACAACAGGGTAGGGGTCTGAGGCAGGTGCCATGGGGCCAACAGTGACACACTGCGCAAGAGAGGGTACCAGTGTTGGCGTGGCCAGTCTGGTGCAATCAATATCGTCCTTGGTTTGTCCTGCTTGATCTTTAGTAGTACTTTGGAGAGGAGAGGCAGAGGAGGAAAGGCATAAACTGACAGGCTTTTCCAGCTGAAGGACAGAGCATCCACTTTCCAACCTTTTTGTTGGGAGTCCTTGTGCAAAATTTGTGTAATTGGTAGTTCTGGGGACAGGCAAACAGGTCTATATCTGGGCTCTTCCATTTGTCTGTCAACATGTTGAAAGTCTTTGGTTCTAGTTTCCACTCCTGGGTCCATGAGGTTTCTGCTTAGTCTGTCTGCAGTGTATTTAGTTTTCCTGGCAGGAATTGAGCTTGTAGATGCACTTGGTAGCTCAAGGCTGTGTTCCACAGTGCCATGGCTAGTCTGCAGAGGGGGTAAGAATGGCTACCCCCCCCCTGCTTGTTTATGTACCACATAAAAGTGGTGTTGTCCGTCTTTACCATTAATTGTCCTGGAAGAATGTGGTCCTTGAAGACTGTCAGAGCATTCTGTACAGCTAACATTTCTTTTTGCTTGATATGCAGGTGCATTTGACTTGGGTTCCATGTACCCTGAATGCACTTCCCTGCCAGGTGAGCCCCACATGCATAGTTTGATGCATCTGTTGTTAGGGTTTGGGCGGCAGGGGGTAGAGTGAATGGTAGACCCTTGTTTTGGTGGCAGGCCTCTGCCCACCAAAGGAACTCTAACCGTAGGCAAGGTATGATAGGAATCATTGCTTCTAGATCCTGAAAATGTTGACACCATAGGCTTTTTAGATACCACTGTAGTTTCCTCATATGCAGTCTTGCATATGGAATTAAAAGAATGCAGGAGGCCATGAACCCCAAGGCTTGCAGTTTTTGCCTTACAGATAGCAGGGTTTTTGTGGCCACTAGTTTGAAGTAGGTTGTCAAATGAATTTGTTTCTCTGGCATGAGGAAAGCCATCTGGGAAGATGTATGCAAGCTTGCTCCCATGAATGTAATTTGTTGACAGGGTACCAGGTGTGATTTCTTTTCGTTTATGGTGTACCCCAGACAAGTTAGCACCCTTTGTACAAAAGCCAGATGATTCAAAAGTATGTCCTGGCTTTCTGCCTGAATCAGACAATCGTCCAGGTATGGGTATATTTGAATATTTCTTTGCCTGCAAAATGCAATGACTGGAGCTAGGTACTTTGTGAATACCCTGGGCACAGTAGATAAGCCAAAGGGCAGTGCAATGAACTGATAGTGCACGTAGCCTGCTTTGAAGCATAGGTATCTTCTGCAAGATTCCCTGATTGGGATGTGCAGGTATGCTTCCTTTAAACTGAGTGTTGCCAACCAGGCATCTTTGCCTAGCATAGGAAGCAAATGGTGAAGAGTTAGCATCTTGAATTTTGGAATCACCAAAAGGTGTTTAAAGTAGACAGGTCCAGGATAGGACACCGTGAGTTGTCTTTTCTGGGTACCAGGAAATGTCTTGAGTAGAAACCTTGTCCCTTTTCCTCTTCTGGTACAGTTTGAATAGCCTTTATGCTTAAGAGAGAGAGTACTTGCATTTGAGCCTCTGCCCACTGATTTGGGGGTAGATCTGGCTAACCGTTTGGGATTGGTAAGGAGTGGAAGTGAAATCTGCATCCTTGGGAAACTATAATTAAAACACATTTGTCCTGGGTAATGAGTTTCTAGTTTTTTACATCTAGAGCAATCTTTCCCCCCAAAGGGGCAGTCAGTTGAGACATGCTTGGAAGTTTTAAAATTAAGTTATTGAGGCAGTTTACCATTAGGAGGAGTTTTACTACTCCCAGATTTGGAAGTGGGAGCCCCACACTGCTTAGTCCTGTGCGTACCCTGGGACTGAAGCCTGGGTGTTCTGCTAGATCTGGGTTTGGACTGAGAAGGCCTGGTAGAGGCAGGAAAGGACCAATTCTTAGAGGGCCAATGCCTACTAAATCTTGGAAGTTGTAGTTGTAAGAAATCTTTAACGGTTTGCATAGATTTAGCGTTTTCCTCCATCTTTTTAAGAACTTCTTCTGCCTTGTTGCCAAACAGGAGATCCTGATTTAAGGGAGCATCCAGTAATTTAGCTTTAACATGATCTGGCAAGGATTGCTCCTTAATACAAAGCTTTCAGGTATAAAAACCCTTTTTCAATGATAGACCATTAAAGATTGCTCCTTAAGCCAAGTATGCCTCCTAAATACAGACCCAGTGACAGCAGCCCTGCAAGATGTTTCTAGTGAATCAAAACCATATTGCAAAGTATGATTTCCAACCTGTTCAGCAGAATGCATTAAATCCTGTAAAGCCTTATTTTCAGCACAATCAGGAATCAACATAATTTTCTGTTTAAGCAATCCAATAATATGCTGCTGATACTTTAACATATGAAACTGGCAGTTTAAGGCCCTGATGGCCAAGGTTGCAGAAGTGTATACCTTCTTACCCCTCTATCTAGCGTCCTGGAGTCTCTATCAGAGGGGGTAGGATTTTTAGCAGTAGTAGCTTTAATGCCCTTGGGTCCCTGTGAAATGGTCTCAGGATCTGCAGTAGGATTTTTGAAAAGGAACTTGTGAGAGTCAGGAACCCTGTAATATCTATCAGGTTTTCTGGGAGCAGGAGGTAAGGAGTCAGGGGCCAAGCTAGATTCCAAAAAGGCATCATCAACAATGTCTAGTACAGGAGGGAAAGCTAAAGGTCTGTGCTGGGGCAGGAGTAAGAAATCCCTAAGCCTCTTTTTAGAATCAGAGACATCCTGACTTTCCTAACAAAAAT
>NC_056730.1:330448054-330565027 GCF_019279795.1 Protopterus annectens
CCTCAGCCAGGCGTGCTCGAAGAACTGACCCAGTGGCAGCCACCCTAGACGAGGCCTGTACAGCATCAAAACCACATTGCAAAGAATGCTTACCCACCTGTTCAGAAACATGTACTAAATCTTGCAACTCTTTACAATCAATACCTTCTGCCAGAGCATCAACCTTAGACTTCAATTGTGAAAGGAGATAGTTTTGGTATTTCAACATGTGAAACTGGCAATTCAAAGCCCTCATAGCAAGAGTGGAAGAAGTATAAACTTTCTTTCCCCATCTATCCAAGGCCCTGGCCTCTGTCTGCAGGACCCGGATTCTTTACAACAGAAGCCTTAACACCTTTAGGCCCCTGGCTAACAGTTTCTGGGTCTGCCCTAGGACTCTTAAAAAGAAACTTATGAGCTTCAGGCACCCTGTAATACCTATCCGGTTAAAGAGGAGCAGGAGGCAAAGAATCAGGATTAAGAGAAGCCTCTGCAAAAACATCTTCCACTACATCCAAAACAGGAGGTATAGCCAAAGGCCTATGCTGGGGTAAAAACAAAAATTCCCTAAGCCTTTTCCTGGAATCAGAGAAGTCCTGACCTTCCCACTTAAAATGCTCCCTCATGGAGTGAAGAGTTTCTGAAAAAGAAAAATCCTCAGGAGGAGAAGCAGAAGGAGTAGAATCATCCACATCAGAATCAGAATAAGGAGAGTACTCCTGCAAGTCTTCAGCCAAGACTCTGAAACATCTGAAGCCTGCTCAAAACTCCCTAACTCAGGCTCCACCCTAGGTCTCTTATCTGGAGGGGGCATAGAACCCCTAATCAAAGTAATCAAATCTTCAGCCATTTTAAGCATATGCTTTTTGGGCACAGTTCCTGAAGAGCTAGGGGTAACACCAACTGAAGCTAAACCTGGCCTGCCCCTGGGAGAAGCCTTTGAAACAGAAGGAGAGGGCCTAGCCACCCTAGGAAGGGAGGGGAGTATAGTAACCTGAGAAGCCCCCTCAGCCTGACCTGCCTCCTGAGAGGCCACATCCTGCAATAATAAGGTCTCACCCTGGGCACACAAAGAAACCTCCGGTGGAGCCACCGGCTCCACCGACACCTCTAAAGAACCGGCGTCCGGTACAGATGGTTCTTCTAACCTAGGTTTAACTGCTTGTCCTTGCGCTTCGAAGCGGGCGTCGGACCATCCGACGGCATTTTATAATTGCACCGCTTCCCAAAGACTAACCTGGCACAATCCAACCTTCTCTTTATAGTGTGTTTATTAAATCTAGCACAAGAGCGACAGCCAACAACGTCGTGCTCAGGCCCTAAGCAAGGAATACACAAAGTATGATAATCTCTATGTATCTGTTTCCCACAAGAAATGCAATTATTGACTTTTTCTGACATCCGTAAATCACTGAGGCAAGAAAAACTAAAATATTCCCCAACGGGTACTTAGCCAACTTTGAACTCGGTCTGAAACTTCGAAATCGAAAAATCTCAGAACGCCAACCGGCACTTGCAATGCTGCTTCTGCATCGGACCATGCGGCAAAAAAGACTGAGGATATGACGTCGGTCATGCGCATTTGTACCCTGACGTCCTGATGTCAGTCAAATGCGCCTTGACCGACGTCAGCCTTATACTTTGATATTCGGGCCGACCGAGGACAGCGGACTACCCAAGTGTAAGGACTGCAGCAATGTGAGATGAAGAACATCTGCAATGGTATCTCAAAAGCCTATGATGTCAACATTCACAAGATCAAGAAGCTACGATTCCTATCATACCTTGTCTACGCCTAGAGTTCCTTTCGTGGGCAGAGGCCTGCCACCAAAACAAGGGACTACCATTCACACTACCCCCTGCCACCCAAACCTTAACAGATGCATCAGACTATGCATGAGGGGCTCAACTGGCAGGGAAGTGCATTCAGGGCAAATGGAACCCAAGTCAAATGCACATACACATAAATCAAAGGGAAACGTTAGCTGTACAGAATGCTCGGACAGATTTCAAGAACCACATTCTTCCAGGACAACTAATGGTAAAGACGGACAACACCACAGTCATGTGGTACACAAACAAGCAGGGGGTACACATTCTTACCCCCTCTGCAGACTAGCCATGGCATTGAAGAACACAGCCTTGAGCTACCAAGTGAATCTACAAGCTCAATTCCTACCAGGAAAACTAAATACACTGGCAGATCGACTAAGCAGAAACCTCACGGACCCACATGAGTGGAAACTGGAACCAAGGATTTTCAACATGTTGACAAGCAAATGGGGGTGCCCAGATATACACTTGTTTGCCTCCCCACAGAACCATCAATTGGACAACTTTTGCACAAGGATTCCCCACAAACTAGCTTGGAAAGTGGATGCTCTATCCTTCAGCTGGAAAAAAACCTATCAGTTTATGCCTTTCCTCCTCTGCCTCTGCTCTCCAAGGTGCTACTAAAGATCAAACAGGACAAGCCAAGGATGATTTTAATTGCACCAGACTGGCCACGCCAACACCGGTACCCCCTCCTGCACAGTGCGTCATGCTTGGCCCCATGGCACCTGCCTCAGACTTCTTCCCTGTTGTCTCGGCAGGAGAACCAGATTCTGCACCCTCAGCTGCAAACCCTGAACCTAGCAGCCTGGCTAAAGACCTAATCTCTCATTTACCACCCCTCAGTAAATCAGTGATGGATATCATTTTAGAGGCTAGGAGGCCTAGTACTAGAAAATCTTATAATGCAAAATGGAAAAGATTTTGTACCTGTTACCAGTCGCAAGGGATGAGCGCAGCAGTGCCCAATTTACTTTAGATTCTACAATATTTGACTGAGATGCTTCATAAGGGCTTGGCCTTTTCCTCCATCAAGATTCATGCCTCAGCCATTTCGGCTCATTACAGCACAGAGCCTCCCCTCTTCTCTCACCCACTGCTCAAGCAGTTCCTCAGAGGGGCCAAACATTTAAAGCCACCGAGGAGAACTCCAACTCCAGCCTGGGACCTTAACTTTGTTTTGGAGAAATTCACTCTTCCTCCTTTCGAGCCAGATGCTACTGCAGATTTCAAATTCCTTTCCTGGAAAACAGCTTTCCTTTTAGCAATCACTTCTACAAGAAGGGTATTCGAGTTACAGGCCATTATGGCAGTGGAGACTTTCATCATCTTTCATGCGGACAGGGTGTCCCTCAGAACCAATCCCTCCTTCATGCCCAAGGTGGTATCCATTGTGGCTCTTAATCAGTCCATTCATTTGCCTACCTTCTTTCCTAAACCACAGAACAAAGGGGAACGGATACTGCACTCCTTAGATGTGTACAGACAACTTAGATTCTACTTGGACAGGACTAAACCTAAAAGGAAATCTGATCAACTGCTGGTGGCATTTGCTGCAGGAACAGAGGGGAAAGCTATTTCAAAGCAAACCATTTCAAAATGGATAGGCCACTGCATTCATTTCTGCTATAAGCACCATGGAAAACCTATCCCACAGGGCATCAGACCCCATTCAACCAGGGCTGCATCTAACTCTATAGCCTTTCTCAGGGACTTACCTACAAGGGACATCCTAGAAGCTGCTACCTGGAGTTCTGTACATACTTTCACCAAGCATTATCATTTGCCAATTTTCTCTAAATCCAGAGCTGGTTTCACCACTGCAGTCTTGCAGGGCCTTATAGTTGGTCTTAATTCTATTTAAATTCCTCCTCCCAACCTTAGCTTTGGGAATCTACCCAAATGTAATGACTGCAACAGTGAAACACGAAGAACATAGTACAGTTGTGTACACTTACCATAAATGTAGATGTTCGAGTGTATTCACTGTTGCAGTCCTGGTTACCCTCCCTCCAGCCCCCTTTCTTCTTTTGGCTACACCTCTACTCTCACTTACTATGCTCAAAAAGCTTTTTGGTGTATTTGCTTTTTTTGTTGGCGGTATACCCTTGTATGATTTAATTGCTTCCCATTAGGGGGGCACCTGACATCTGGGGCAAGAAAAACTGATATAATGGCTTCGACTGCATGTTTTATACCCCCTGATGACCTGACGTCATGGAAGAAGGGACAGCAACTGACGCAGGACCCAAGACTTTGTTAATCAGGCCGACTGAGGGCTACTGCAAGCAGATAACCCAAATGTAATGACTGCAACAGTGAATACAGTCGAACATCTACATTTATGGTAAGTGTACACAACTGTACTTTCTGTATAACTGCATGTCAATGATTATTGTCACTATTACTGTGCATGATTTATTTCTCAAAGGAGGATGATGTAGAACAGAGTGTGTATTGTGTCTTTAAGAAGCATTTCAAAGTGAGGGCATGTGCGTATAAACAGACATCACATGCAGGCAGCAGTGCCATTTTTACTGAACAGCCAGAGTGTTAACATATACGAGTGCAGTAGTCAGACTGTGCATAAGTTTATAGGTTCTTAGATTAGTACTAGGCTAACTGCTCTTGCGAGCCATATTATGCCTAGCCAATTATCACTTGTGACACACAAACTCTGCACCTTGTGTTTGTAAGGCAAACATCTTAACCATTAGGCCACCCTCCCAATCTTAAGTTTAAGTTACTAAGCCTCAATCCTGATGTGTTTGTGTATAATAAAGCTCCTTGAACAGAACCCACAACTGTTTGTCTGTTTTATCCTGACCGGACGAGCGACATAATGGACCTGCTGATATTATCTCTCTGTCATCTTCTATTAGTTGACCCATTTCATTACACCTCTCCTTACCTATTTGTCTATACGTCTCACACCTGTTTTCAATGAAGGCAGAGGGGAAGGAAGTAGACTTCAATAGTGAGGACTATATTTACCATTACACAAAAGAAATTCATGTAGACTCAAAGGTAAAAATCCTGAAACATCAAAGCTACAAAATGGTTTTGCTTAACATAACATTCAGTGAATGGAAAAAAGTATTTGTTTTAT
Source organism: Protopterus annectens (assembly GCF_019279795.1). Taxonomy (NCBI): domain Eukaryota; kingdom Metazoa; phylum Chordata; order Ceratodontiformes; family Protopteridae; genus Protopterus; species Protopterus annectens. Next base: position 330,452,976 of record NC_056730.1, read on the forward strand.
TTATTTATTTTTTTACAAAGGGGTTGTCCCTGTGCACCACGTACATATGGGGACCTCCCTGGATTATATACACTGACACCATGGTAACACAACAGTGGGTAACTGCAAAGCTGGCACTGCTGAATCCAGGCTTTCAGCTAAACCACTCTGTAGCATTAGGACTCAAAGAAAGAACACATACGGAGTTGCACACTCCTGCCAAGTCAGAGAGAAAGTAACGTGCATGAATATGGGGTGACCAAAGGTAATCAACTTCAATATCCCTAACTGAGGTTAGAGTGGTGCATCTCTGCTCATTCCTGATACCTCGACTTGGAATTTTATACAGGATGGATAGGAGTTCAACCCTCTCACTACAAAAGGGGTTCACTATCTTTGAGGATTATGATGCCACCTTCGAAGTTACAGGCTTAATGGGCAGAGGATATAGCTTCAGTTTGGAATCCTTCTCCTACTTTTGTCATCTCCAGCTCATTCTGGCCTTAAACCTCTTTTTTCAGATAATAAAGTCAGCTCCTTTGGGTGGTTCCTGTTTAGTGAGCTTATGACCCCAATAGCATTTAGGTTTGTACACTGAACACGGGAACTTTCCAAACAGCATCAATAAAGAATGACATCCAAACTATGCAAATGACAAAAAAAAAAAGATGGAATCAGGAGGCGTGGCTTTCCCAGTCTGGCACAGGATCATTGCTGCATGCTAGAAAGGGTGTGTGTGCCCAGCAAAGTGGGATCTAGCAATCTAAGAACTTACAAGACAATCTGGCAAATAGTGACTAAACCTCATGTTTGCAAGGCAGTAAAACAAGGTAGACAAAGAACAAATGAACAAAGAATCCTCTGCAAATCTGCTTTGTAAATAAAATATGAGCACAACTTAGCCTTAGCATGTAAATTATCAGCAAATGTAAAAACATAGCCAAGCTGCACCTACACAAATATCCATCCAAGGTGAAGTTTTGCAGAAAAAAGTTGATAATCATTCTTGGGAATTAACACTACAGAGGGCCTGATTAGGGCCTTCCATAAAGTTTTATGGCAGAAAATGATGCACATGGCCAAACTCAAAAAGTATTTACTCTCACTAATCTTAGAAAAGTTCACCAACTGAAAGCTTCCTGTAGACATGCCCATGAGACATTTCATACATGCTGTATTTCTATGGAGGGGGGAAAACATCAGGCAGCTTCTTACAGAAGAATAAGGAAACATTTCTGGAAAAAAGCTGAAGTTTACCTTGTCCTTTAAAAAAAGAAATATGTCTCATTCTGCTGTGAAGGTTTGCACTTCACAGATTTTCCTAGAAAAGATCACTGCAACTGAAATTGTTCCCTGATAGCTGGCTAAACTGGGTAAAATAATAAAGCCCCTGATGGCAACCCAGGTGACGAAGTATCATCCAGCAACTCAGGAATTGTAAAAGTTGGTGAGGGATAATGAGAGTAAGAGGCAGATGTTGGCCTGTCTATCTTGGGAGGAGGGAGGCAGTCTATCACACTACAGTGCTGGCACTACTGGAGAAGTATGTGTATGGCATGCAGCATATGGGTCAATGGCATGTGGTTGCCTTTGTCAACATTTGTATAACAACCTTCACCCTACATGCATGGCAGGACACATACATTAGGGAATGCGCAACAGACCACTACCCATGTGAATGAGCAAGTCAGCTACCAACATGGAGAGGGGATTTAGGGTTAGAAAACATGTAAGCTCTTAGTGATGACTAGATGATGACTTCACTGTGACCATTTTTGTCTCAGTGAAGAGGAATGAACAGGGACTGTTGCAGACGTAAAGAGGAATCGAAAAAAGGGGGGGTGTTGTGTTTTGGAAATACCAGATTTGCAAAACCATTTGGACAAAACAGAAGAACAAGCAACTGCAGCTTGGACTTCAAATTTTACTTACAAAAAGATGACCTTCAGAAAGTTCAAACAGCTTCAGTATGGTGCTGAGTCACTACTTAGACTATGAATGCTTTAAATGGCATAAAGATCACACTGGATCAGGAAAATAACTCAAGACAGAGATGTCAGAGATGGCTCAAAACTGTAAGAAATGGAATGCGAGTATGGGAGGAGGAGTGGGACCCAATCCCAAATGACAACCCTTTTCACTTCAGTGTGTGGATGTTTTAAGTCACAGGTCTCTAACTTCAAGAACCTGAAATATATCTACTCAGCTCTGACAACCAAGTCCAAAAACTACACATGCAATACGAAAGTGCAAAGATGTGGCTTAAAAGACCCTGAAAAAGTAAAAGCTTTGTATACAAAACACTTTTACCAAAGGAAATCCACACATCACTGCTGTCTGAGCTATGATGGACTAATCCAGATGAGGTGAATGGACCTTCTGAAACAGACAAAGGCAGAACAACACTGCAGGACAATGTCTAATCAGTGGGCTCTGATCACACCATTTGTGAGAGTTTAAACACTGGAAGTGAGAAAAGAATACTTCTGTAACATTTGGCTATTTGGTAAAGAATAAAGGTCTATATGAGGATGATCATGTTTCTTAAAGCAGCAAATAGTGATTAATACAAGAACCATTCATGAGATAAAAAGCACATTCTGCTCATGACACCAATCAAGACTGTTCAGTTGTTTCAGTAGCTGCATACCTGTAACAGGATCCATCCTGTATGGTGCATAATTATAGCCTCATGACTTTCATGGAGTATGATACGATGTTTCCTTACTTAATGTACCACATAAAAGAAAACAGAGAACCAGGCAGCATATGAATACCTAGACAGACAAATCACATTCCTAGCACACTGCTATGCAGGGTCCCTAGCTGGGGAGGAAATGTGTCACTCATCACAGCACTTAAGCATCTATATATTAATGGTGTTGCTACTACTACTCAAAGATGAAAAAAGCATACCCATGAGAAGGTTTCAAGCTACCTCCAAATTGGCAAGACCATATATGCTTTGAAAGAAGTAACAGGAAAGTTTAACGGGTCCAAGACCAGATAACACTGAACTTGCAGGGACCACTCGAGGATCTTCCTTCTCATCCTGGAAATAAGAATCACATGCAACACAGCTACCATGCAACCTAATCTTCTTAGGGTCAAAAAGAGTGACAGACAGAAGTTGAGACTGGAAATTAGTAAAATATCCAGCACCCTGGACTTCCAACATGGCTGCACACTGATCAGCAAGCTTAACTTCAGTACTATGAGTGTGAAAACAGAAACTGAAAAAAGGGAGGCAGTGAAACTGTCTTTTTTGGGTAAAATTCACTTACAGGCCACTAAGTACACTATCTTCTTAGGTGGCATACAGGCATTTAGACAACCTGAAAGAAAGTACAGTTTTGTACCTACCATAAATGTAGATGTCCGATTGGAATGCATCTGCAGTCCTTACAAATGGGTTGTCCTGTCGTCAGGCAGCCCTTTTCCAAAGTCTGGGTCTGGCCTCGGCTGGTGTCGCACTTCACCCGACGTCATAGCTGCAGTTATTCGGGTATAAAGGCATCAGCCGACGCCATTTTCCTCAGTGTTTCTTGCCCCAGATGCCAGGTGCCCTCTAGGAAGGCTAAATTTGGATAAATGCAAATGTTTCCAAATAGTAGAGAGCAAACAAAAAATAAACATGTATGTACATATATACAAACAAATACACCATAATAGATTCCCGCAGCTAGCTACAAGATGGGCAATACCCTAGGAGTACCACAGAGGGGAAGGAGGGTGGGTAATCCTGACTGCAGATGCATTCCTATTGGACATCTACATTTGTGGTAGGTACAAAACTGTACTATGTCCTTCAAGGATGCATCTGCAGTCCTTACAAATGGGTAGAATACCATAGCCAAACTGGGGGAGGAGGAGAAAGGTAATTATGGTGTAGTTAAGATCCCTTGCAAAACAGCAGTGGCAAAACCTGCTCGGGATCTAGAGTATAAAGGTAAATTATAATGCTTGGCAAATGTATGCACGGAGCTCCAAGTAGCAGCCTCTAAAATGTCTTTGGTGGCCACTAGAAAAGCTGTGGTAGTGGCTGTAGCCCTTGTAGAGTGAGGCCTGATGTTTTCTGGAGTCTTCTTCCCATGGTAGGAGTAACAATATCTAATGCAATTTCCTATCCACTTAGAGATTGTCTGTTTTGAAATTGCTTTTCCTTCCATTCCTGTTGCATATGCTACCAGTAGCTGGTCAGTTTTTCTATTACCCTTGGTCCTGTCCAGGTAGTAGCGTAATTGCCTATGCACATCCAAGGTATGTAACAGTCTTTCTCCCTGTTTTGTGGGTTGGGGAAGAATGTAGGTAGGTGGATAGCCTGATTCAAAGATACTCTGGAAACCACCTTAGGCATAAAAGTAGGATTTGTTCTCATGGACACTATCTTGATGGAAGATCAGGAAGGGCTGTACTGCCATTAATGCCTGAAGTTCAGATACCCTTCTTGCTGAAGTGATTGCCAGCAGGAAAGCAGTTTTCCATGATAAGTATTGCAATTCTGCTGTGGCTGCTGGTTCGAAAGGAGGGAGTGTCAATTTTTCTAGCACAAAGTTCAAGTCCCATGCTGGCAATGGTGGCTTCCTAGGTGGTTTTACGTTTTTAATTCCTCTTAGAAACTGCCTAAGCAGAAGATGTGAGAAAAGTGGAGGATCCAAGTCGTATTCTGCTGAAATAGCTGATGCATGAATCTTAATGGAAGAATAGGACAGGCCTTTGTGGAAGAGCTCTGCCAAGTATTCCAGGATGTTGGCTATGTTTACCAGTGACACATTTTCTCCTTTTGCAGTACTCCAAATGGAATATCTTTTCCATTTTGCTGAATAATTTTTTCTTGTTGAGGGTCTGCGAGACTCCAAGATAATGTCTTTAACCCTTTGTGATAAATTTGGGTTCTTTGTTCTTATGCAATGTTCCAGGCAGTCAGCTGCAGTGGTTTCAGGTTTGGATGCAGGGTGTTGAAGTTGTTCTGTGTTAACAGCAAGGGAACAAGGGGTAGGGGCCATATTTGTTCCCGAGACATGCTCCTCAATAATGGGTACCAATGTTGTCTTGGCCAGTCTGGAGCTATCAGAATGATCCTTGGACGGTCCTCTGATTTTCAATAGCACCTTGTGCATCAAAGGAAGTGGTGGGAATGCATATGCTGTCAGGTTTTTCCAACTGAAAGATAGGGAGTCCACCTTCCAAGCAAATGGGTGGTACGTCCTTGTGCAGAATTTCTTTAGTTGGTGATTGCGTGGGGATGTAAATAAGTCTATCTGTGGGAGTCCCCATTTTCTTGTAATGGTTTTGAAGATGTCCGGATGGAGCATCCATTCGTGGGCATCCGTGGTTGTTCTGCTTAGTATGTCTGCTAGAATGTTTTCTTTTCCTGGTACAAAAATTGCTTGTAACTGAATGCTGTAACTCAGGGCCACATTCCAGAGGTCCATTGCCATCCGGCATAGAGGGTACGAATGTGTGCCTCCCTGCTTGTTGATGTACCACATAACTGTGGTGTTGTCTGTCCTTATCAACAGTTGACCTTGTTGAAGAAATGGTCTGAATGTCTGAATTGCCAGTTTTACTGCCAGCATTTCCTTTTGATTTATGTGCAGGAGCAGTTGGTCCGGAGTCCATGAACCTTGTATGCACTTGTCCAGCATGTGGGCCCCCCAACCAAGGTCTGAGGCGTCCGTTGTGATGGTTTGGCTTGGCTGAGTGTTGTGGAAGGGCAATCCTTTGTTTGATTGACAGGCCTGAGCCCACCATAGGAATTCTTGCTTCAGGCATGGAATTATAGGAATTTGGGTTTCTAGGCTGTGCCTGTGCTGAGACCATAAATTCCTTAGGTACCACTGTAACTTTCTCATATGCAGTCTTGCATGTGGAACCAATATTATGCAGGATGCCATGAAACCCAAGGCTTGCAGGACTTTTCTTGCTGTTAGATGGTTCTGTTTTGTTAATGCACAAAAAACCAAAGACAAGCAAAGAATAATCCACGACCTTGAAGAAAGGAACCAGAACTCTGCTAAAGTCCACAAGGCTGTATTTTTATTTCTGAAGTGTTCCAAAAGTCACAGATAAAATCACACTGAAGTATTCCAAAAGTCACAGATAAAATGCTCAGGCAGTCCTGAGCTTTATCAAGTGAAAACAAATGCAGTATGCAGTAACCTCCATTAAATAGCCTAGCAATTATACAATTAAGTAATTAGTAAAACTAGAACTAAGGTGTGTGGTGGGAGTTGGATGTTAAAAAGTTAGTCATTATACCAACTCAAAATGAAATGTTTGCAACAACATCTGCACTTAAATAAAATGACTAACCATAAAACATTTTAAAATACCAGTTTCCTAGGAAGACTTTATGTTCTGAAACCTGAAACTGGTAAAATGTTTTATGGTTAGTCATTTTATGACTAACTTTTATCAACCACCTCAAAGCACCACACCTTGTACATAGACTTACTAATTAAGTACTAGGCTTAATGGAGGTTACTGCATACTACATTTTGTTTTCATGACTGATAGTTTCAGGGACTGCCTGAGCGAAAGCTGACTTTTGTTCTGTTATCATCTGTCTCGGAATAACAGTGAAATTATCTGTGACTTTGGAACACTTCCAGAAAAAAAAAAATACCTTGTGCTTTGTCTGTTTTGTTAATGCCAAGAAGTAGAGAGGGAGTTGTTCCTGTTTTTCTACTGTTAGGAATGCCATTTGTTTAGATGTATCCAGCTCTGCACCCAAAAAGGTTATCCTTTGGGATGGTATCAGCCTTGACTTTTTTATATTGACTGTGTATCCCAGGGCTTGTAGTAGGTAAATGACTCTTTTCAAGTCTTCTGCTAACTTGTTTTTGTTGTCCGCTTGTATCAGGCAGTCGTCCAGGTAAGGGTAGATTTGGATTCCCTGAAGCCTGCAATGAGCAATTACTGATGCCAGGCATTTCGTGAACACTCTGGGAGCAGTAGATAAGCCAAAGGGCAATGCTGAGAATTGATAATGCTCTGATCCTGCAAGAAATCTGAGGTATCTTCTGCAATTTGGTCGTATGGGGACGTGCAGGTATGCCTCCTTGAGATCTAGAGTTACCAGCCAAGACTCCTTGCCCAGCATGGGAAGAAGCTGCTGTAGGGTCAGCATTTTCATTTTGAATTTTGGAACAATGAGGAATGTGTTTAAAGCGGACAGGTCGAGTATAGGTCTCCATTTGCTTTCTTTTCTTGGTACCAGGAAGAGTCTGGAGTAAAATCCTTGTCCTTGCTCTGTAGATGGTACCTTTTCCACAGCTCTCATTCTTAATAATTGAGTTATTTGTTTTAGAGCTTCTGCCTTTTGATTTGGAGGTAGGTTTGGCATTCCTCTCTTCCCTGGTAGAGTATGGAAGTGAAACCTGTAACCTTGGTCTATTGTCTGCAAAATCCACTTGTCTCTTGTGATGTAATGCCAGTTTACTGAAAATAAAGCTAGCTTCCGCCCAAGGGTGCTTCTAGTTGTTCCCTGGTAGGCGGTGCTAGAGCCAAGTCACTGTGAGTGTCCTGTAGTAGTGGTGGTGGCTGTGTCTGTGGCTGCACCTCGCTGGTTGTTACCCTGCCACTGGCGTCCCTGTAGGCACCCCTGGATTGCCTTCTGCCTCTTGAGCGCCTATTCCTGCCTCTCTGAGCTCTGGAGGAGTCTGGAAAGGACCAATTCTTGGAGGGCCAATTCCTGCTAAACCTTGGAGGTTGGACCTGTAAGAAATCTTTCACTGTTTGTACAGATTTTGCCTTTTCTTCCATCTTCTTCAGCACCTGTTGTGCAGGAGAGCCAAACAAATTGATCTTGTCCATGGGAGCATCTAGTAGTTTTGATTTGACATGGTCTGGTAAGGCCTGCTCTTTTAACCATGCATGCCTTCTGATAACTGTGCCAGTCATGGCTGATCTAAAGGAAGCCTCCAGTGCATCATAGCCGCATTTTAAGGAATGGTTACTGACTTGCTGAATGTTATATGTACCATTTCCTGAACATATTTTTTGTCCAATGGTTCATCTGAGGACAGTTTTTTAGTTAACTGATCTAGCATAAATTCTTGATACTGGATCATGTGGAATTGACAGTTCAAGGCCCTAGCTGAAAGAGTAGCAGAAGTGTAAACTTTTTTACCCCATCTCTCTAAGGACCTGGATTCCCTTTCAGAGGGGAGGGGGTTTTTAGCAGAGATAGCTGTTACAGCTTTAGGACCCTGGGAGATAGTCTCTGGGTCTGCAAAAGGAGCCTTATACAAATGGTAATGCGTGTCCGGGACCCTGTAGTACCTATGGGCCAGAGGTAGAGAATCAGGAGCAGTACAAGCATCATTAAAAGCATCATCTACAACAGAGAGAACTGGAGGTATGGCTAAAGGTCTATGTTGTGGTAAATGCAGAAAGGTTCTAAGCCTTTTTCTAGAGTCAGAAAAATCCTGGCCCTGCCACTGAAATTGTTCCCTCATAGCATGCAATGTTTCCCCAAAGGAAAATTCCTCAGGCGGAGAGGCAGAAGGAATGGACTCTTCAGCATCAGAGTCTTCATAAGGGGAGAAAGGAGCCTCTGGAGGGTTAGTAATATCTGAATCAGAGGAATCATCTGTCGAAACTGGCTCAAGGGGCTCTGCTCTAGGCCTCTTCTCTGGAGGTGGGTGAGAGGCCCTGTCAGGGTGAGATTGGGATCCCCGGATTAAAGAAATGAGATCCTCTGCTAGACTAAGCATTTGAGAACTAGAGCTAGGCCTGTGAGAGGGGGTCTTAGCAGGCCCAGATTTTGTAGATTTAGCTGCTTTAGCCCTGGCAAAGGCCTTAATGTACATGGATGCAGGTGGCCTAGCAGCTCCATGTGCAGGGGTAGAAATATCCAGGGGGATAGTGTCAGACAATTCCTAAGAAACTGCAAGAGCAGGAGGTATATCAGAAGCCGATTCCGCCAGGTTGGAAGAGGCCTCAGTAGGAGGTAAGGAAGGAAGAACCGCTTGCTCGGTTTCAGTCGGTCCTTTTCCTTCGCTTTTAGATATTTGCATAGTCGGAGGATCCGGCGGCATAATGTAAGCAAAATAAAACTCCTCAGCAAATTGGTTAAAAAGCACAGGCTAGACAAGCTACTACGTTGTGGTCTGGGCCTAAGCAAGGTAAGCAGTAAGAGTGGAAATCTTTATGAGGTATTTGTTTCCCACAAGTTAAACAGTTATTCACTTTTTCTGACATCGGCTGAGGCAAGAAAGAGTCTAGCAGTGCCAGCTTTAGAAGTCTTGGTAGAAGTATTGGGTAGTAGTAATCTATGGTTCTGACCGACCGGCACAAGAAAGACTGAGGAAAATGGCGTCAGCTGATGCCTTTATACCCGAATAACTGCAACTCGAACAACTGAGTCGGGTGAAGTGCGACACCAGCAGAGGCCAGACCCAGACTTTGGAATCCGGCCGACCAAAGGGCTGCCTGACGACAGGACAACCCATTTGTAAGGACTGCAGATGCATCCTTGAAGGACATCTAGAAAAGGTGAAAAGAAAACACTGCCTGGGAAGAATCCTACAGCTGTTCAGCAAAAAGCAGTTCAAGCTTCAGTTTTGGAACAAGAGATGGCTTCCAGTAATTTAGAGGAACTAACTAAAACAAATGAAACATTGAAGGAGTTTATCAACTCAAAATAACAAAAGCCTGGGAAAAAATAGAATCAGCTTTCATCATCTATTAAGACAAACTGATAAAATTGCAAAAAACAGGATTAAATGAAGAAAATGCTGGCTGAGTATGAAACTTACAGGAAGAGTTGTTTCAAAACATGGTAGAGTCAGAAGACAGAGAACACAGAGAAAACCTGAGATTTTCTGATGTACCAGAGAAACTGGAAGGAACAGACTATTAATTTTATGATAGCACAAACATGCAACTGGACTGGTATTCCACAGCAGGATTTGTTAATTGAAAGGACACATCAAGTGTATTCTCTAAATCTAGCCATGAGAAAGCAGACAAGACCTGTATTAGTAAAGGTGCAACCATACCACCAGAATGAAATGATCCTTACAAAGCTGTTGCAGAAGAGCAAAGTATTCAAAATTGGAAACTGCTGAGTGTTTGTGGAAAATTATTATTCACTGTGCACTGGGTATAAAAGAAGCACATTTATCCCAGCAATCAAGAAATATTGAGAGGAACATGTGAGATTCAAGTTTATACAGCTGTCTTCAGATTTTTTTTTCTTGAGGATCAAAGACATTTTGGATACAGAACAGGCTACAGAGGAAATAAAAGAAAAGTTTATCCAGAAAAAGTGAGTCAGCAAACAGAAGGGGACTCTTTCTCATTCTCCTGGCAGTAACACTCAGAGATACTCTGCAACATTAGAAAAGGTTTCACTAGCAAAGGAAAATGTTTGACAGAGTGAGAAAAAAGTACAGAAGATGATTACACGAATCAGAAGTAACTCGGGCTTGAACCAGTCAAAATGCACGCTAAAACAAATCTTGTTATTTTAGTAACTTTATAAGTGTACAAGAGCAATATTTAAACTCTGTCCCAGTTTTAGAGCCCCCAATTACTTTAGGCTTAATTCAGATATCTTCAGCTAAGAGGATGACAGAGGTATGGATACCTCTTAACTGCTGCTGCCAATGCTCAATCACTCCACTTCACACACACGCGCGCGCACACATACACATCCGCTTTCACAATACACATCCGCTTTCACACATGCCAAGCACGCATACACTCACACTGTTTTCATTTTTTTTTTTAAACATCCTCAATGTTTCAATTTTACGCTCACTAAAGAGCAAAAGTGCTGCTTAGCAAGGGTAAATAATGGTGACTATTTCTTCCTTAACGCTATCTACATTATCCTGGAACACAAATGGCCTTACAAGTACAAACAAAAATGGAAATAATATTGAATTACATTAAGAAATGCAGAGTGCAAATAGTAGATTTGAGGTAGTAAGAGAGTAATGGCATGTATTTACATTCTACTAAAAAGTGCTGTTATGGAGCTTAAGAAAATTTTGGGAGAAACAGTCAGCTGTCAGCAGGAAATATTTTTTATTGGTAAGAACTGAAATTTAATTTGCAATACTGAGGATGTATCAGGAGGACCAATAAGGGAAAATATAACAAAAGAGGGCATATTTCTGAAAAGATTTATGAAAATATTTGGTATGGAAGATGTGAATTCAGTAGTAGAATTTACACATTATTCCCCAAGATGCAATAACTGGGCTATACTAGATAGAAATTGTGTGTCACAGGAACACGTGCATTTATTTGAAAGTTTTGACACACATCCAATAACTACTTCAGATCATGCAGTGATTAAAAACTTTGACAAAAATGGAGTATAATGAAGTAAAATGAGATACTGGCACTCTCCCACCTACCTGTTAAAAAGACAGGAATTTAAGGAATGCTTAGCAGAAATTATTTGAGAGTTATTAGGGAGGATAGAATCATCTTCAGAACTTACAACTAGTTAATGGATAAAATGAAAATGGAGTTAAAACAGGAGAAATAAAACAGAAAGACATATGATTAAGAAGTAATAGGAATTACTTAGAGCAGCTGGTAAAGTTTAAAATATTGTAGAATAAGAGGAATCTCACAGAACAAGAAGAGGCACACATACAGAGTGCTAAAGAGAAAATAAGGAAGTATCTGGATAACCTGCATGAGTTTAAAAAGATTGTTGCCAAGCAACTATTTTTTGCAACAACTCCACAGCACAAAAACTAGCCAACAGAAAGTAGAAGAGGTTGTCTCCAAACTTAAGGGGGCCTATGACATAAAATAACCAGAGATCCTGCAGAGGTATTACAAATATTCCAGAAACTTTATGAAAAGTTGTATAACTCAGACAAATATAGAAATCAAGAAATAGCACAAATGGAAAGATTTATGTAAGACTTAATTATGCCAAGGTTAGATGCAGATGAGGTGGAGAGACGACAAAAATGGTAATGAATAATCAATCTTCAGGAACAGATGGTCTTCTTCTGGAAGTTTAGAAGTTAGGAGGGAAGAAACAGAAAAAGATATGGAAGATTTGGTTTAACAGTAGGAGAAAGCATTAAAATCTTGAAAGAAAGCTGTGGTGGCTGTATTACCTAAAAATGGTAAAGACCATTCAGACACAGCTTCATATAGAACCATTTCAATTTTACATCCACCATGACTATAAAGAGTTTATGTCTATACTAGCTAAAAGAAAGAAAGATGTTGCCAAAACTGATATATTTGGATCAATATAATTTTGTGGAGGGGGAGGCATACATTTGACAACATTAATAGAACAATGATGATCCAGAAGGAAGCAGAATGTAAGAAAATACTGCTGTTGTTGGCGAGTCTTGACGTAGAAAAAGCATTTGACAGAGTAAGCTGGGATTTTCAGTATGGCAATGGAAGCATTTACATTCCCTGATACAATAAGGTTACTTAGGAGGATGTATGAAGGATCAAAGGCAAGGATTAAGGTGGGAGGGTTACTCTCTGATAAGTTGCATTTAAACAGAGGAATGAGGCAGGGGTGTCCTCTTTTCCCTATTTAATTTGTTTCATAATTTACAGCCATTGGCAAAGAAAACAAGAGACTCAGAAATGCAAGGATATAACTGGTGTGGTACTCAATAAAATGGGGCTTTACTGGCAGATTATATTATTTTGTACCTGATAAATCCAGTAAAAGACATCTCAAGTGCTGTGGAACATTTTGAGACAGTTTGAAGTCCTTTCGGAATATAAAATTAATGAAGATAAAACAAAGGCTATAGCCAAAAATTATGTACCCACACATAAATTGGTTCTGCAATACTCATTTATGGGGACACAATAAGATAAACTATTTAGGAGTATGGATTAAAAAGGCTTCTATTATGGCAGCTAAGGATATGTGGGAAGTAAGTAAACAGAAGACAGAAGAAAAACTTAGAAACTGGATGCTCATTTACAGATCTAGATAGTAAGATACAAGCAAGTGAAAATGCTTTTAGCCCCTTTAGTTTTATATATGGGTTAGGCATATATATATATATATATATATATATATATATATATATATATATATATATATATATATATATATATATATATATATTTTTTCCCCGGTTAGGGGTTGCCACAGCGGAACGCTGGTCCACTTATGATTGGCAGTAGATTTTTACGGTGCCAAGGTGCCAGCCTGACACCCAACCTTCAAAGAAGCCACACCCATTCACATACGTACCTACCTGCATGTCTTTAAACATCACTCAATGACGGGGAGTACATGCAGACTCCACACAGAAGGCACTCCAGCAGAGAATCGAACCGAAGAACCTCTTGCTGTAAGGTGACAACGTTAACTGATGCACCACCGCAGTCTCAACTAGAGCAGAAACTGTAGACAATAATAAAGAGCTGAAGGAATTCATCTGGGAGGGGAAAAGGGCAAGAGTTAAGTCGGATAAATTGATCCTTCCAATATAACATGGTGATTTAATGTTAACCTGATTTGAAGGGATATTTTAGAGCTACACAGTTAAGGCTCATACACATAACACAAGCAGAAGGTCAGAAATCAAAATGGAAAAGAATGATGATGGGGGGGTTAAAAGAGAGAGAGTGGGATTTTATATGCAGATCCTTAAGAGAACAACCACCAAACAGAATAGCTGGCAAATTTTAAAAACTCCCTACAAAGTACTCTGAGAAACATTGGGTGAGCAAATGGCTGTAATAAGGAAATAATTCTTTTGAGCTGGGACACAGGATATAAATTGCCTGTAAGGCCTGATTAGTTTCAGCTGTATATACAAAAAAAAAAAAAAGAAGATGCTTACAGGACAATGGAAATCAAAGTAAAAAAGCAATTGTACTTGAGGTACTAAATATTATAAGAGAGATAAAAGAACTGGATGAGGGATCTTCAGAATGAGCAAATTACATTGAAATAAGCTGCAATTGTGAGAACAAATGCATGTCAAATAATATTCAGGAGGAGGAGAAAAGAGGTTTAAGGGAAGATAGGAATTTAACAGTTTATGTAATGTTAGACTGATTATAGCTACAAAGAAAATAAATGTGATTGTATAATGTATGCAAGTGGAGGGAAAAAGGTCAAATGTGTTTTCTTTTTTGTTAATATAGATTTGCCTACATCTCAAGTCATGACATAATAAAGGTGTTTAAAAAAAAACATGTCCAGCACCCTTTGGTTTGGGGAAAAGCACTACTTTTCTAGATGCTCACACATCATACTTTGAATGACACAACGTGAAAAATTTGTTTGGGAACTGCTAGAAGTAATTGTAACATCAAGCAGCAGTTTAGCTTGGACCAGTTTAGGGCAGGAAGTTGACATTACAAACCAGTCACCAAAAAGATGTCTAGCACTGCCATATGCTCTGTGAACACACGAGGGCAAAATAGAGACAAAGGGAGGATTTTGAAATGGAAATGAACTTGCACATCAAATAAGGGAGTAGTAGAGAAGATTTTATAGCCAATCTTGTACTGCAGGTCTGAGCAACAGGCCAAACTCACTGATGAAGGAGGATGATGGATTAAGGACAGAATACTTTGAGTGCAGTTATTCAATTCACTGAGGTCTAAAAATGGTCTTTACACTCTGACATTTTTGTCCTAAGAAATAAATGTGACAAGAATTTGTTTCCCAAATATGTGAGAATTATTTGGATTGATCTCTTTTGCAGAAGATGCTGTATGTCTCTTCTTCACTACAGCAAAGTGATTACAGGGATGGCACAGGGGAGGAGACAGAAGTGGGAAAATTCTCTCTGAGAAAATAAATTCATTGTTGATGAAGACTCTCCAGTCTAATTTATACAAGAAACGATGGCTGCCAACCACCTCATTTGAATTTATGAACTAAGCAGTCAATAAGCCAAGTGTGCAACTTGTAGGAAAATAGAAAAAAAGGAAGGCAATACATAAGTAAAACATCACATATGCAAAAAATGCAATGAAATATACAAAATCAGTGTAAGCAAGCAAATAAAAACATAACAGGATAGCAGTCAGGAGGTATGAAGGAAGAGTTAGGCCCCATGAATATCCTTAGTAGGCACACCTCTGAGGAAGGCTGTGGGGGTGGCTGTGGCCTGGTGGAGTGGTCTGATACCCCAGGGGACAGATTTCCATGATAGGAGTAAAAAAAAAATGCGCAGTGGCTGCCAATCCACTGACTTGGTCTGTTGTTTGGTTGGTTTCTGGTTCCCCTACCCCTGACACAGGACACAAAAAGTTGTTCTTTTCCTGAAGGGACTTTGTTCTGTCAAAATAGTAGCGTAGCTGCCTATGGATGTCTAAAGAGCCTTGAAGCAGCCTTTGTTTGTTTTTTGGGTTTTAGGAAGGTAGGTGTAGTGTGTATTTGGTTTAAGGCCCCTACCCTGGATACCACTTGATAAACGGCGAAAAGGTAATTCCCGAAACCTGATCTGATGGAAGATGAGGAAGGGCTTTAATGGAAGAAAATGAAAGTCCACTGTTCAGCAGTTCAGCTAGGTACTGTAGTGATTTCTCCTTGTTGATGGTGTATCCCAGAGAAAGCAGTAACCCGTCACACATATGCCAGATGTTAGTAGTATTTGTTTGTTTGCTGCTTGGATCAGGCAGTCATCAGATAAGAAAGGAAGAGTCTTGAATAAAAACCTTGACCTTGTTGGTGCGAGGGTACCTTTGTATAGCTCTCATGTTTAGCTTTGCTGAAATTTGTGCCTGCCTCTCTTCTTTGATTTTGTGGTAGGTTTGACAGAGTCATTGGGTTTGCTTCCTGTATTGTTGTACTTTTGTATACCAACTCTTGGTGCTGGAAGATTGCATGTCTGCTCTCCTATGATCCTTGTGACTGCCCTCTGCCCTTGTCGTCTGTATCACCTCTTTGCAGGGGGCTTGTCAGTGGCTGGAAAACCAGTTTTTTTTTGAAGGCCAATTCTGGTGTGGTGTGTGGACCTGTAGTAAAAACAGCTTTTTGCATAGATTTGGCTTTTCTTCCATTTTCGTGAAGTATATCCTCAGCATTAGTACCAAAAAGTACATCCTTTTTGTAAAGCAGCATCAAGTTTTAGCTTTCACGCCGAAGCCAGGCATGTCTGCTGGAGGCCTCTAGGGCATCATAACCACATTGAGTGTGTTTACCCTTACCCACTTGCATCATGCATCATATCCTGTAACTTTTTTTATTTGTTGGTTTGTTTTCAGGTTTTTTTTTTTTTTTTTAAATTAGAACTGTTCATATTTAATCATATAAAACTATGAAACTGGCAGTTTAAGGCCCTCTCATGTGGGGAGGTATATACCTTCTTACCTTTCCTACCTTCTAGAGAGATAAGATTTCCTTTCTGCAGGAAGTGGATTGGAGGCAGTGGAGTGCCTTTCTTTTATCCCCTAGGTCCTTGTTCAGCATCAGTTCAGGGCATTAATTTAAAGAAATTGGTAAGAAATGGGTGAACTGGGTACTCTTGCTTAATATCTATCAGCAGGAGGCAGAGGGTGCAGGATAAAGACAAGTGTTCCTCTGCATCAGAATGCTCTGATAAAATGGATCCCTGATCAGAAGAGGGATTCTTCCTCCCTCTGGGTCTCTTGTCAGGGGGGGAGGGCTGAGAACCTCTGAGGAGATATTAGATCCTCAACCATTTTTTAAGCTTAGGCATGGGTAATTGGCCCGACCGACCAAGACTTTGGAATTTGACCGACCGAGGGACGCCGCCCGACGGGAAGCCATCTGTGATTACTGCAGCTGTATGCACGATGAACATCTTCCTCTTCTAGCTAACTGATGTTATGGACTGCCACAGTTCTGGGCCCATTCCAAGTGACTGACTGCTGTGCCTAGTGTTTTAGCTGAGAATTCAAGCATCAATATTGCACATACTAGTGACAATGATACACACCTGCTTCGAAAAATATGCCGACAGCTGAAAGGTTCTGCCCAGTCTCTATTACTACAAGGCAACCATGAAGACCACTACAAAGTCTCTAAAAATGTCTGTAAGCCTAAACTAGTCAGATAAATCAACAGTAGTGCCACAATCTTTAGTTCTGATCAATTCTGCAGTTGTCACAGAGTCTAAACCTTACAAAAATTATGCTACAGGCTCTGCACAATGGCAGTTTTGGTAAACACAGTTAATCCACAATGCCAGGAAACCACTTGGCAAACTCTGTGCTTCTAACTAGATCACTGGGTTAGTATTAATACATATTGACCATGTAGTACAGCCTTCTCAGAGGTAATGTGAAGAATGCAAACACTAACTCACCAAATCAGTCCACAAAAGAGCACAGGGCTGGCAGGCAACTTCACAATAAGGTCTGACTTAGGGCTTGAACAGTAAGGAGTACTTCTCTGAGGACAAGATGAGAAAAATCCTGAATACGACACCACAGCAAAGAAAAACTATTAAAACAATAAAATAAAACTTTAATTAATATACTTAAAAGCATAATAACAAAATGTTAAATGAGCCTCTAAATGATGAGCGCTTTCGGCGGAAACTACCTTCTTCAGATCGTAAAATGCAAAAGGCTGCAATTGGTTACAATGTTTGTGGATAGGCAATCCTGAGACTTCAAAATTACACACCTACTTGCCCAACCAATCACAGATAGACCAATCAAAATAACCAGGAAATTGTAGGCTCAAAGGTCATGTCCAATAGGAAATTAAAATTAAGTGTTGAAAACCAATCACTAAAACACCTACAGGAAGTCAACATAACATACACACCTCTCAGTTATAGGCTCGGATACTAAGTTGAATGAGAAGTTAGCGAATACAGCCAGTCGCTGGAATACCAATGAAAACCAGCATAGCTTACGCTCCTCTCAATATAGCCAATACATTAAATGTCAAATGGGGTAGAGGCCAGATAACTAGGAAGTAATGAAATCAATTATGTCTAGTAAGGAATTTGAGATTAGCGTTTATGGCCAATCGCTAAGGTAACAATAGAGAGTCCATTTAACACACACACCTCTCAGTTGTAAACCCAGTTATGTCCAATAACTGCAGTATTATCCAGTATTATCCAACAGAAGAACTAGTGTCCTGTAAAACCTAGTGTCTGCTTGCTTGTTGCATCATCAGTCATCAAAAGAACCTCAAATTACTGTCCAAGAGACGAGAGTACTTGGGAAATCACTAGTGTCCTGCGAAGTCAACGTCTGCGAGCAGAGACTAGGTTTTACAGGACACTAGTTCTTCTACTGGGTAATACTTCAAAGATTGGTGTAGTTTGCTCTGCTATATGTTGTACATCTTTTCGTTTCGTCCCCATTTCATACTGCATGTCCTGGATTGGTTAGACTGAGAGGAGTGTACTCTATGCTGATTTTCTATTGGCATTTTAGTGATTGGCCTTAACCGCTAACTCTAACCCTTTTATTGGACATAACTGGGTTTACAACAGACAGGTGGGTTTACAACAGACAGGTGTGTGTTAAACGGACTCTCTATTGGTACCTTAGCGACTGGCTATAAACACTAACCTCAAATTCCTTACTGAACATAATAATTGATTTCATTACTTCCTGGTTTTCTGGCCTGTACCCCATTTGACATTTAATGTATTAGCTATATTGAGAGGAGTGTAAGCTATGTTAGTTTTCATTGGTATTCCAGCGACTGGCTATATTCACTAACTTATCATTGGACTTAGTATCCGAGCCTATAATTGAGAGGTGTGTATGTTATGTTGACTTCCTATAGGTGTTTTAATGATTGGTTGTCAACACTTACAAGACCTTTGAGCCTACAATTTCCTGGTTATTTTGACTGGTCTATCTGTGATTGGTTGGGCCAAGTAGGTGTGTAACTCTGAAGTCTCAGGATTGGCTATCCATAAACATTTGAATCAATTGCAGCCTTTTGAATTTTATGATCTGAAGAAGGCGGCTTCCGCCGAAAGCGCTCATCGTTTAGAGGCTCATTTAAGATTTTGTTATTATGCTTTTAAGTATATTAAAGTTTTATTTTATTGTTTTAATAGTTTTTCTTTGCAGTGGTGTCATATTCAGGATTTTTCTCATCTTGTTTTATTTCAACTTGAATTGCCTTTAGCAAGTGTTGTGTTTACATTCTGTGTTTCTCTGAGGACAAGGTCAATCTGTCCCAGTATTATAATGCTTGGGCTGAAGTATCAGGGTGGCTCCAATTAAAGAGCAACAGATGTTTGAGTGCATCTACTATAGAAAAGAAAGCTTCTGGGGTCTGTTTGTGTTTAGCAGGCTTACCAGAAGTCTGTACAGACATGAGGAAAGTAGACTTTGGAGCCAATGCTACTCTATTTGCTATGGCAGAAAACACGATCTGAAATAATTAGGGGAAACGGTGCATTACGGAAGGGAAAATTCTTAAAGGGGCTGGAGCACTAGTGGTGCCAAGCCAGATCCAACAAGTTGCTCAAGGGCCCACATGATACAGCATGGAGCACTAATGCTGCCAAGCCAAATCCAACAAGTGGTTCGAGGACCAACATGATAGATCAGACGAAGTGAATGAATGAACAGGATACGTTTCACAACACAACGAAACATATTAACTAAGAGACTGTCCCGTCTTACAGGCAAAAAATATTGTCTATGGTAAACATTTGAAGCAATGGCACTCTGTGTATTCGCCGCTAATCTCACCACCATTAAAACTTAGCAAGTCTGCCATACATAAATGACAGAATGCAAATCAACAAAGGTATGGTCTAAGTCACTGAATAGGTAAAGATGCTGAGTCACTGTATGTGCCTCTATGATGCGAGCGAAGCAGAGCGAAGAAATAAAAATAGGTTAAATGGAGACAAATTGCACAAATCTGTATGCCTTAGACTACTGTAACCTTCTAACACTTCGGGTAATAGTCCAGAACTTTGTATTATGAAAAAGCAGCAGCTACAAAAGGAGAATCAGATTAGTAAACTAAGGAAAAGAACGTTTAAATGGTATTCAAATACCTCCAATTTTATGGAAAGACTGATGGTAAGGATGAAGGTGTACACAGATCCCATGCAAGCAATTTGAATTTACTTCTAGAACACAGATGTACAGACTACACATTATGAAAGAAATCTTTAACAATAAACAAGTTTCAACAAAGTGAAGTTAAAAAAAAATACTTGGCCACTACTTAAAGTTGCTGAAACATGCAACACTAAGTGTTAAGCATTTTAACTCAATAGTACACTTTTTGTATAAATAAAGGGGAAGAGTGCAGTTAAGGGACATGAATAATGCAAAAATGTAAGTAACTGGAAAAAGAAACTGCTCATCACAATACATACCTCGTGGAGTATCTTTTCAAAGGAAGACAGCCAACATCCTGTATGAAAGCAATCTGAGCTAGAAAAAAATTCAGAGTGTTCTGTTAAATTTAGTTACTACTCAAGATAAACATGTGCTACATAGTGCATAGTTGACTGGATTAAAAGCAGGATCCTCTCAAACTACAAATAAGCTTCTACAACTGTGCAATTTCCCTAAGGAGATGAGTGCATCATTCATAAGGCAACAGCAACTTTCCCAAACCCATCCAGAATGAGAAATGGGAATTAATATCTTCCTGTGAACAATCATTTAATTTCCTGCACATTCATCATTTACCTTATCTGGAAATTGCCTTCCTACTACTCAGGCCTCTGAGTTGCCTACATAGGTCTCTCAAATAATGGTGCAGGAATACTTAAATTACTGTCAGTTGGTGAATGAAACAAAAGTAAATGGAATTAGGTCTACTAGAAATTCAAACATTTAACACACCAGCTGATTTTGAGGTGCATCTCCATTGTGCAGAAAAGCTGGGAATAGCTTTCTGTGCTTTACCTTGCAGCTCAAAATCATGAAGTTCTGCAACTGTCCAGAGTGTGCTGCATTACATATGCATGTCAGCATGCTTCAACAGTACCATTCTCAATCTATGACTGAGATCAATGCATGCCATAGCAAGCTGCCACTCTTGGAAGGCACATGCATACTGGAGGCCATTTCTCCTGGCTTTTTCATCATACATATCTCGGAGACGGGTTTCAATAACCAGATGGATGAGCTGGCCACTACCTCCCAGGCCATGTTGTTTTGCACCTGGACCCGATACTTGAACCTGGATCACAAGGATTACAGTAATGGCTCCATTCCTCTTCAGTACTGACCAAACTCTAAGTTAGAAAATTACAAATCTGAACTTTTGAAGTCCTGCTGCCACTCCAAGAAAAGGGTAACAGAATAATGCACCCACTGCACACGGGTCTACTTCACAACACTGAAATTTCACAACGTTGAAATTCATAACACTGAGACCATAACACCGAAAATTCAAAACACTTTAAACCCAAAACATTGAAAACTCAGAATATTGAAAGTGTGCTTTATAACATTGAAAACTACTTTGCACAAGTAAATAAGATCTCTTCTACCTACACCACCACCTAACAAACACAGTTTCTATGTTTCTGCAGGGGGGCAAGCCCCCCTGCACCCCCATGTGGGGGGCTCTGCCCCCCACTCCCCATAAATTAAATATACCAACTCCAAGATCGCACTACAGAAGAAAAAAAAATAATTTCCTAACAGTGTATGTGAGGTTAGGAAATTAATTTTTTTTTACTGTAGTGTGATCTTGGAGTTGGTATATTTAATTTACAGAGGGTGCGGGGGGGGGGGCAGAGGCCCCCCACATGAGGATGCAGGGGGGCTTGCCCCCTTGCAGAAACATAGTACAAAGTGTGTGGAGAGGATGCTATTTATATATGCATTGTAGTTTTCAATGTTATGCAGCACATTTTAAATGTTCTGAGATTTCAATGTTTTGGGTTTTCAGTGTTTTGGGATTTAGATGTTTTGGTCTCAATATTATGAAATTCAGCGTTATGAAATTTCAATGTTATGACGTAGACCCCTGCACACAGCACTTTCAAAGACTGTGCTCATTGAAAGAGCTTACTAAAAAGTACAGTTGTGTACACTTGCCATAAATGTAAATGTTCGAGTGTATTCACTGTTGCAGTCATCACCTGTGGGTTATCCCTGCTGAGGTAGCCCTTGGCCGGCTCAAATACCAGAGTCAATGTTTTTCTGCGTCAGCTGCTATCACTTGTGGACTGAGGTCAGGTCGTCAGTGCTACAAAGTAAGGCAGCTGACGCCATTTCATCAGTTTTTCTTGCCCTTACCAGTCAGAAGCCCAAGGAAGTATGGCAAAGTGGTCCTGATGGTTAAAAACCACCCTAAGAAGCTTATGTCTCCCTAAGGAAAGAGGATATAAGGGGGAAGGAAACCAGGACTGCAACAGTGAATACACTTGAATATCTACATTTATGGTAAGTGTACACAACTGTACTATGTTCTTCATGTTTCACTGTTGCAGTCATCATTGGTGGGAGGATTCCCAAAGCTGAGGAGAAGGGTGGAAGGATTAGTTAGAGACCTAGGCATGGGTAAGCAAGCCTTGCAGTATTGCAGAGGCAAACCCTGCTCTAGCCTTAGAGAAAAGAGGTAGGTGGTAATGCTTTGTAAAGGTATGGACCGAGGTCCAGGTGGCAGCTTCCAAGATATCCCAAGTGGGAAATCCTCTGAGGAATGCTGTGGAAGTAGAGGCTGCCCTAGTGGAATGGATACGAACAGACTTAGGGGGTGGCTTCCCATGCAATCTGGAGCAGAAATGGATACAGCGTGATATCCATTTGGAAATGGTTTGCTTGGAAATGGGCTTCCCCTCTGCCCTTGGGCAAAGCTGACAAGACGTTGGTCCATTTTCCTGAAGGGTTTAGTACGGTCCAGATAGTATCTGAGTGGTCTGTGCATGTCTAGTGAGTGCAGAATTCTTTCCCCCTTGTTTTGAGGGTTAGGGAAGAAGGTGGGTAGATGAATGGCTTGGTTGGTGGTCACATTAGATACCACCTTGGGCATAAAGGAGGGGTTAGTCCTCAGAGAGACCCTGTCTGCATGGAAAATGATGAAGGGCTCAATGGCCATCAGTGCCTGAAGTTCTGAAACCCTTGTGGGCAAGGTAACAGCTAGCAGAAAAGCAGTCTTCCAGGAGAGGTATTTCAGTTCAGCTGAAGCAGCAGATTCGAAGGGTGGTAAGGATAGTTTTTCCAAAACATAATTCAGGTCCCAGGCTGGTGTAGGTGGCCTTCTGGGAGGTCTGATATTAGAAGCCCCTCTGAGGAATTGTTTAATCAAAGGATGTGAGAACAGGGGCTGGTCTGTTTCGAAAAGAGCTGAAATGGCTGAGGTGTGGATTTTAATAGAAGAGAAGGAGAGGCCACTATTGAGCAACTCCACTAGATAGTCCAGGATAACAGGGACAGAAGGTTGTGAGGAACTGGCCCCTTTGGACTGGCGCCAGGAGCAGAATCTTGTCCATTTCCCTGTGTAAGGTTTTCTGGTGCTGGGCCTTCTGGCCTCTGTGATAATGTCTAGGACCTGTTTGCTTAACAGGTGCCCATTACTTGCCCTTAGAGTATTAGCCATGCTAACAGTTTGAGAGTCTGCAGGTCTGGGTACAGCATTTCCCCCTCCACTTGAGTCAAGAGGTCTGAGATCAGGGGGAAGCTGCCTGGGAGGCTGTGATGTCAGGCTGTGCAGCAAGCGGTACCGATGCTGTCTGAGCCAATCTGAAGCAATGAGGATGGCCTTTGGTCTCTCCTCCCTTATCTTGATCAGTACCCTTGGGAATAAGAGGCAAAGGAGGGAATGCGTACACAAAGAAGGAGTTCCAGGGTAAGGTCAAGGCATCCACCTTCCATGCTAGGTGGTGATACTCCCGGCTACAGAATTTATTTATTTTTTTTAAACTGGTGGTTGAGATGCAAAGCAAAGAAATCCACCTCCGGATTTCCCCACTCCTGGCTCCTGAGTGACATGCAAAAAGTTCTTTCTGTGGAGCTGCCATTCGTAGGGGTCCAGTAAGTTTCTGCTTAAGTGGTCTGCCAGGGTGGTGTTGATCCCTGGTAGGTACTGGGCTATTAGGTGTAAGCCCATGGAGGAGGCTGTCAGCCAGAGGTTCATGGCTAGCCTGCACAGAGGGTAAGATTGGGTCCCTCCCCTGTTTGTTGATGTACCACATTACTGTGGTGTTGTCTATTTTGATAAGGAGGAAGCCTGGCCTGAGATGGGGTTGGAAGGATGTCAGAGCCTTTTGTACTGGCATCATTTCCTTCTGGTTGATATGTAAGCGAAGGTGCTGGGCATCCCAAAGACCTTGGGTGCACCTGCCTGCTAGGTGAGCACCCCAAGCAATGTCTGAGGCTTCGGTGGTTATGGTCTATCCGGTAGGGTGAAGGATGAAGGGAAAACCCTTGTTCTTGGCACAGACCCCTGCCCACCAGAGAAACTCAGCCCTTATACAGGGGATCAGAGGGAGAGAGGTCTCTAGAGGCTGTGAGTGTTGACACCAAAGGTTCTTTAGATAACAGTGAAGCTTTCTCATGTGAAGCCTGGCCAGAAGAATTAGAAGGATGCAAGATGCCATGTACCCCAAGGCTTGCAGGAACTTCCTCGCCGTGAGGTGACTTTTGGATGATGGGTAAAGTAGAGATGCTGGAAGCTCTGATTTCCTGGGGATAGGAAGGCCATTTGAGATGCTATGTCCAGCAGTGCTCCCAAGAAAATGATCCTCCTGGAGGGTGTTTGCTTTGATTTCTTCTCGTTGATGGTGAACCCTAAGGAAGTTAGGAGGATTTTGACAAAGAGGCGGTCCCAGAGCAGCTTTTCTTTGTACTCTGCCTGAATGAGGCAGTCGTCCAGATAAGGGTAAATCTATATACTTCTCTGTCTGCAAAATGTTACGGCCGGGGCTAAGTATTTGGTGAATACCCTGGGAGCAGTAGATAAGCCAAAGGAAAGTGCAGAGAACTGAAAGCGTTGTGAGCCTGCTCTGAAGCGCAGGAGATTCCTTCAGGATTCCCTTATGAAGATGTGGAGGTAGGCATATTTTAGGCCTAGGGTCACTAACCAGGCATTCTTTGTCAGCATAAGTAGCAGCTGGTGCAAAGTTAGTATTTTGAATTTGGGGACCACCAGGGAGGTATTCAGAATGGATAGGTCCAGGATGGGGCACCAAGTGCTCTCTTTTCTGGGAAATAGGAATAGCCTGGAATAAAAGCCTTTGCCTGTTTGATCTGTGGGAACAGGTTCTACTGTCCCCTGGGATATGAGAGTTTGGACTTGTTTTAACGCCTCTGCCCACTGATTTGGAGGCAAGCCTGGGTACCCTCTTGGAATTGAGAGTTCGTTGAAAGTGAATTTGTATCCCTGAAAAATTATCTTTGTTACAGACAGCCAATTTTCTTTGCAGAGGGAGAGCCTTCCTCCTAGCTTTTGGTAGGTGAAAGGAGGGTGGATGGGAGTTACTGAGAGTTTTTGCCAAAGGATGGCTTAGAACTCCTTGCCTTTGGGGCAGAAGTGGTCCACTGTTTGGATCTCTGCTGTCTCTGGGATAGGGGCCTGGGTGATCTGTTCCTTCAGGGCTTACCTTGCCCCTGTCTGCTAGGTGCAGGAAAGGACCAGTGCTTAGAGGGAAGATTCCTGCTGAATCTAGGAGGTTCTACCTGAAAGAAATCTTTTACTGTTTGCATTGATTTTGCTTTGTCTTCCATCTTTTTAAGCACCTCTTTGGCTTTTTCTCCAAAGAAGCAGTCCTTATCCAAGGGTGCATCAATTAATTTAGACTTGACATGATCAGGGAGAGGTTGTTCCTTCAACCATGCATGTCTCCTAATGACAGATCTAGACACTGCTGCCCTGCTTGAGGCTTCTAGTGTGTCATATCCACAGTGTAATGAGGGTTTGGCCACTTGACAAATAGAGTGCAGTAAATCTGCTAACTCTTTAGAATTGGTACAGTCAGGAAAGGTAGAAATCTTTTGCTTTAATAGTTCCAAAGCATGTTGTTGATATTTTAACATATGGAACTGACAGTTGATTGCTCTGATAGCTAAGGTTGCAGAGGTGTACACATTTTTACCCCATCTGTCCAGAGCTTTGGCATCCTTGTCAGAAGGGGTAGGATTCTTTGCAGAACTAGCCCTAGCTCCTTTAGGTCCCTGTGTAATGACCTCCGGGTCTGCAGCAGGATTTCCGTACAGGTATTTGTGAGAATCTGGTACTCTGTAATACCTGTCAGGTTTACTGGGAGCAGGTGGGAGGGCGTCAAGGGCTAAGCTGGATTCATGGAAAACATCATCTAGCACTTCTAAGATGGGGGGGGGGGGAGATGGCCAGAGGTCTGTACTGGGGCAGGTCTAGAAACTCTCTTAGCCTTTTCTTAGACTGAGGGAAGTCCTGAGATTCCCAGTGGAAATGTTCCCTGAGGGTGTGAGGGGTTTCCCCAGAGGAAAGGTTCTTGTGGGGAGGCAGAAGGAATGGATTCCTCTGCATCTGAATCCTCATAAGCAGTCAGAGGTGGTTGTTCCGCTTCAAAATCTGAATAATCAGATTCCTGCTCTGTCATTAGTTCAGGAGAAGGGTGTCTGTTCCACTCTGGGCCTTTGTCCGTGGGGTTGAGAACCCTGATAAGAGTAATTAAATCCTCAGCCACTTTAAGCACCTGTTGTTAGGCATGGGGCCTGGAGATGGGCCCTGTGTAGCTTGTCCCTTAGAATGCATGGCTGCTTTAGACTTAGTGAAAGCCTTAACGGAAAAAGAAGAGGAAGGTCTGAAGACACCTTGAGTGGAGGTAGACCTGTCCACATTTTGAGGTTCAACACCATGATTGGCTTCGGTATCTGTAGTCAGGGTGTGGGCCAAGGAGCCTGCGACCTCGGGCACAGGAGTCACCGCCAATGAAGTGTCGTCGGTAGTCAGGGGCTGCGTAGGCGCCTTACTGAGAACCGGACCACGTGTAGTCGGCTTTGGCGTGGTGTCGGTAGAGGCCGCGGACCTTGCGTGTCGGTCCTTATCTTTGCGTATCCGACGACATAATATAGTTAAATGTTTTTCCAAAATAATGCTGGGCAAACTCCGCCCGACGCTGAATGGTGCGTTTGTTGAATGTAGCACAAAAGCGACAGACCGAGACGTCGTGGTCTGGGCCTAAACAAGGTATACAGAGGGAATGGAAATCCTTATGCGGTATTTGCTTCCCACATGAAATACAATTATTAACTTTGTCTGACATTGGTCTGAGGCAAGAAAAGTTTCCCCAATGGGGTACTTAGCTTTCAAGATGACTTCGGTTTCCAAATTTTCGTAATTTCAGGAGCTGTCCGACCGGCACTTGCGAACTGCTTTTGCTTCGGGCACCGCGCGGCAAGAAAGAATGAAGAAAATGGTGTCGGCTGGTTCTTTTATACCCCTGTCGCACTGACGTCAGGGAAGAAGCGACGACAACCGACGCCAGACCTAGACTTTGGAATTCGGCCGACCGAGGACCCGCCTGACGGCAGGAGAACCCATCTGTTATGACTGCAGCTGTATGCACGATGAACATCTGTACTATGTTCTTCATGTTTCACTGTTGCAGTCATCATAGGTGGGAGGATTCCCAAAGCTGAGGAGAGGGGTGGAAGGATTAGCTAGAGACCTAGGCATGGGTAAGCAAGCCTTGCAGAATTGCAGAGGCAAACCCTGCTCTAGCCTTAGAGAAAAGAGGTAGGTGGTAATGCTTTGTAAAGGTATGGACCGAGGTCCAGGTGGCAGCTTCCAAGATATCCCAAGTGGGAAATCCTCTGAGGAATGCTGTGGAAGTAGAGGCTGCCCTAGTGGAATGAATACGAAAAGACTTAGGGGGTGGCTTCCCATGTAATCTGGAGCAGAAATGGATACAGCGTGATACCCATTTGGAAATGGTTTGCTTGGAAATGGGCTTCCCCTCTGCCCTGGGGCAAAGCTGACAAGACGTTGTTCCATTTTCCTGAAGGTTTTAGTATGGTCCAGATAGTATCTGAGTGATCTGTGCACGTCTAGTGAGTGCAGAATTCTTTCCCCCTTGTTTTGATGGTTAGGGAAGAAGGTGGGTAGATGAATGGCTTGGTTGGTGGTCACATTAGATACCACCTTGGGCATAAAGGAGGGGTTAGTCCTGAGAGAGACCCTGTCTGCATGGAAAATGATGAAGGGCTCAATGGCAATCAGTGCCTGAAGTTCTGAAACCCTTGTGGGCAAGGTAACGGCTAGCAGAAAAGCAGTCTTCCAGGAGAGGTATTTCAGTTCTGCTGAAGCAGCAGGTTCGAAGGGTGGTAAGGATAGTTTTTCCAAAACATAATTCAGGTCCCAGGCTGGTGTAGGTGGCCTTCTGGGAGGTCTGATATTAGAAGCCCCTCTGAGGAATTGTTTAATCAAAGGATGTGAGAACAGGGGCTGATCTGTTTCGAAAAGAGCTGAAATGGCTTTTAATAGAAGAGAAGGAGAGGCCACTATTGAGTAACTCCACTAGATAGTCCAGGATAACAGGGACAGATGGTTGTGAGGGAACTGGCCCCTTTGGACTGGCTCCAGGAGCAGAATCTTTTCCATTCCATTGGTTGGGAGGGTGGCCTAAGGGTTAAGGTGTTTGCCTTACAAACACAAAGTGCAGGGTTTGAGTCTCACAAGGGATAATTGGCTAAGCTTAAAATGGCTTGCAAGGGCAGCTAGCTTAGTACTAATCTATGAACTATTTCTATGAACTATTTCCCTGTGTAAGGTTTTCTGGTGCTTGGCCTTCTGGCCTCTGTGATAATGTCTAGGACCTGTTTGCTTAACAGGTGCCCATTACTTGCCCTTAGAGTATTAGCCATGCTAACAGTTTGAGAGTCTGCAGGTCTGGGTACAGCATTTCCCTCTCCACTTGAGTCAAGAGGTCTGAGATCAGGGGGAAGCTGCCTGGGAGGCTGTGATGTCAGGCTGTGCAGGAAGCGGTACAGATGCTGTCTGGGCCAATCTGAAGCAATGAGGATGGCCTTTGGTCTCTCCTCCCTTATCTTGATCAGTACCCTTGGGAATAAGAGGCAAAGGAGGGAATGCGTACACAAAGAGGGAGTTCCAGGGTAAGGTCAAGGCATCCACCTTCCATGCTAGGTGGTGATACTCCCAGGTACAGAATTTTTTTTTTTTTTTTTTAAACTGGTGGTTGAGATGCAAAGCACAGAAATCCACCTCCGGATTTCCCCACTCCTGGCTCCTGAGTGACATGCAAAAAGTTCTTTCTGTGGAGCTGCCATTCGTAGGGGTCCAGTAAGTTTCTGCTCAAGTGGTCTGCCAGGGTGTTGTTGATCCCTGGTAGTTATTGGGCTATTAGGTGTAAGATCATGGAGGGGGCAGTCAGCCAGAGGTTCATGGCTAGCCTGCACAGAGGGTAAGATTGGGTCCCTCCCTGTTTGTTGATGTACCACATTACTGTGGTGTTGTCTGTTTTGATAAGGAGGAAGTGTGGCCTGAGATGGGGTTGGACGGATGTCAGAGCCTTTTGTACTGCCATCATTTCCTTCTGGTTGATATGTAAGCAAAGGTGCTGGGCATCCCAAAGACCTTGGGTGCACCTGCCTGCTAGGTGAGCACCCCAAGCAATGTCTGAGGCTTCGGTGGTTATGGTCTATCCGGTAGGGTGAAGGATGAAGGGAAAACCCTTTTTCTTGGCACAAGCCCCTGCCCACCAGAGAAACTCAGCCCTTATACAGGGGATCAGAGGGAGAGAGGTCTCTAGAGGCTGTGAGTGTTGACACCAAAGGTTCTTTAGATAACAGTGAAGCTTTCTCATGTGAAGCCTGGCCAGAAGAATTAGAAGGATGCAAGATGCCATGTACCCCAAGGCTTGCGGGAACTTTCTCGCCGTGAGGTGACATTTGGATGATGGGTAAAGTAGAGATGCTGGAAGCTCTGATTTCCTGGGGATAGGAAGGCCATTTGAGATGCTGTGTCCAGCAGTGCTCCCAAGAAAATGATCCTCCTGGAGGGTGTTTGCTTTGATTTCTTCTCGTTGATGGTGAACCCTAAGGAAGTTAGGAGGATTTTGACAAAGAGGAGGTCCCAGAGCAGCTTTTCTTTGTACTCTGCCTGAATGAGGCAGTCGTCCAGATAAGGGTAAATCTATATACTTCTCTGTCTGCAAAATGTTACGGCCGGGGCTAAGTATTTGGTGAATACCCTGGGAGCAGTAGATAAGCCAAAGGAAAGTGCAGAGAACTGAAAGTGTTGTGAGCCTGCTCTGAAGCGCAGGAGATTCCTGCAGGATTCCCTTGTGAAGATGTGGAGGTAGGCATCTTTTAGGTCTAGGGTCACTAACCAGGCATTCATTGTCACCATAAGTAGCAGCTGATGCAAAGTTAGCATTTTGAATTTGGGGACCACCAGGGAGGTATTCAGAATGGATAAATCCAGGATGGGGCACCAAGTGCTCTCTTTTCTGGGAAATAGGAATAGCCTGGAATAAAAGCCTTTGCCTGTTTGATCTGCGGGAACAGGTTCTACTGCCCCCTGGGATATGAGAGTTTGGACTCGTTTTAATGCCTCTGCCCACTGATTTGGAGGCAAGCCTGGGTACCCTCTTGGAATTGAGAGTTTGTTGAAAGTGAATTTGTATCCCTGAAAAATTATCTTTGTTACAGACAGCCAATTTTCTTTGCAGAGGGAGAGCCTTCCTCCTAGCTTTTGGTGGGTGAAAGGAGGGCGGGGGGGGGGGAGTGGGAGTTACTGAGAGTTTTTGCCATAAGATGGCTTAGAACTCCTTGCCTTTGGGGCAGAAGTGGTCCACTGTTTGTATCTCTGATGTCCCTGGGATATGGGCCTGGGTGATCTGTTCCTTCAGTGCTTACCTTGCCCCTGTCTGTTAGATGCAGGAAAGGACCAGTGCTTAGAGGGAAGATTCCTGCTGAATCTAGGAGGTTCTACCTGAAAGAAATCTTTTACTGTTTGCATTGATTTTGCTTTGTCTTCCATCTTTTTAAGCACCTCTTTGGCTTTTTCTCCAAAGATGAGGTCCTTATCCAAGGGTGCATCAATTAATTTAGACTTGACATGATCAGGGAGAGGTTGTTCCTTCAACCATGCATGTCTCCTAATGACAGATCTAGACACTGCTGCCCTGCTTGAGGCTTCTAGTCCATCATATCCACAGTGTAATGAGTGTTTGGCCACTTGACAAGTAGAGTGCAGTAAATCTGCTAACTCTTTAGAATTGGTACAGTCAAGAAAGGTAGAAACCTTTTGCTTTAATAGTTCCAAAGTGTGTTGTTGATATTTTAACATATGGAACTGACAGTTGAGTGCTCTGATAGCTAAGGTTGCAGAGGTGTAAACTTTTTTTACACCATCTATCCAGAGCTCTAGCATCCTTGTCAGAAGGAGTAGGATTCTTTACAGAACTAGCCCGAGCTCCTTTAGGTCCCTGTGTAATGACTTCTGGATTTGCAGCAAGATTCCTGTACAGGTATTTGTGAGAATCTGGTATTCTGTAATACTTGTCAGCTTTACTGGGAGCAGGTGGGAGGGCATCAGGGGCTAAGCTGGATTCATGGAAAACATCATACACCACTTCTAAGATAGGGGTCAGTGCTGGGGCAGGTCTAGAAACTCTCTAAGCCTTTTCTTAGACTGAGGGAAGTCCTGAGATTCCCAGTGGAAATGTTCCCTGAGGGTGTGAAGGGTTTCCCCAAAGGAAAGGTCATCTGGTGGGGAGGCAGAAGGAATGGATTCCTCTGCATCTGAACCCTCACTTAGAGGTTGTTGTTCCTCTTCAAAATCTGAATAATCACCCTCAGAATCCTGCTCTGTCATTAGTTCAGGAGAAGGATGCCTTTTCCTTTTAGAAGTTGTGGCCTGACTGCCCCTGACAAGGGAGATAAGATCTTCTGCCATCGTAAGCATTTGGGCTTGGGGTGGTGCAGCAGGAGTAAGATGGTGGCTAGAGGTAGATTTTCTAGGAATGGCCTGGCTTCTACGCCTAAGGGTATCCATCGGTCGGAGAGAAACGGTAGTCAGATGAGAAGGTGTCAGGAAAGGTAGAAATCTTTTGATTTAATAGTTCCAAAGCATGTTGTTGTTATTTTAACATATGGAACTGACAGTTGAGTGCTCTGATAGCTAAGGTTGCAGAGGTGTACACATTTTTACCCCATCTGTCCAGAGCTTTGGCATCCTTGTCAGAAGGGGTAGGATTCTTTGCAGAACTAGCCCTAGCTCCTTTAGGTCCCTGTGTAATGACCTCCGGGTCTGCAGCAGAATTTCCGTACAGGTATTTGTGAGAATCTGGTACTCTGTAATACCTGTCAGATTTACTGGGAGCAGGTGGGAGGGCGTCAAGGGCTAAGCTGGATTCATGGAAAACATCATCTAGCACTTCTAAGATGGGGGGGGGGGGGGGAGAGATGGCCAGGGGTCTGTGCTGGGGCAGGTCTAGAAACTCTCAGCCTTTTCTTAGACTGAGGGAAGTCCTGAGATTCCCAGTGGAAATGTTCCCTGAGGGTGTGGGGAGGCAGAAGGAATGGATTCCTCTGCATCTGAATCCTCATAAGCAGTCAGAGGTGGTTGTTCCTCTTCAAAATCTGAATAATCAGATTCCTCAGAATCCTGCTCTGTCATTAGTTCAGGAGAAGTGTGTCTGTTCCATTTAGAAGTTGTGGCCTGACTGCCCCTGATAAGGGAGACAAGATCCTCCGCCATCTTCAGCATTTAGGCTTGGGGTGGTAGAGCAGGAGTAAGATGGTGGCTAGAGGTAGATTTTCTAGAAATGGCCTGGCTTCTAGACCTAAGAGTATCCATCGATCTGAGAGAAACGGATGAGAAGACGTCATTTTTTGTCTAGAATTGGTAGTGCGAAAGGCCTCCTCAGAAGCTGCTGCTTGCATCACGGCTCTGGACCCAACCGAGGCAGAAACAACCAAAGGCTCGGAAGACGAAGAAGATTTCTCCAGCATAGCAGACTCCGAAACGGTCTCGGTAAAGGCCTGCATAGATATAGTCGGGCATCAGGGGCTGTGAAAGCACCTCACTGACCTGCTAAGCAATAGCGGCGTCGGAAGGCTTCGCCTTGTGTGGTGTGTCTCTATCTTTATCTCTACGTTTTTTTAGAATGTCTACAGATTGTTGGCTAACGGACACCATTTTGGAATGCAAAGGCAGAAGGTGAAAATACTGGTCTATAAAAAGAGCCCTATGACAAACGGTTCTCGCATTAAAGAGGGCACAGAGCCAGCAATGGGGGACATCGTGGTCTGGGCCTACACAAGTGACACAGTAAGAATGCAAGTCTCGGTGTGAGATCTGCTTTCCCTCGGCGAGACAATTGTTAACTTTATCGAACATCAGTTGGTGCAAGAAAAAGGATTCCCAATGGTGTACTTAGCTTTAGACGTTTTCAGCTGTAACCCGAGCTCTGGTAGCAACCGACCGACACACTTGCAAACTGCTTCTGCTACGGGCTTCATGGCAATAAAGACTGATGTAATGGGGTCAGCTGCCTTGCTTTACAGCACTGACAACCTGACGTCAGTCCACAAGCGACAACAGCTGACGCAGAAAAACACTGAGTCTGGTATTAGGGATAACCCACAGGTGATGACTGCAACAGTGAAACACGAAGAACATCAGTAGATATTTGACTATCTGGCCTTGCAGCTCTTACACATTGGATAAAATCTCTGGCATAGCTCAAATAACTGGATTTGCAATTTTCCAAGTAGTAATGACTGAACCTCATTGCCAGCAAACAACTGGCTGGCTGGATTGCCAATTACATGGACAAGAGCTATGGCTTGCAACTAGATTGTACAATGGAAAAAGTATTTACATTCTTTAGAAACAAGGCCTCCAAAGAAGGTACAGTTGGTGCTGGTAACTTACCATAGTTGTAGATATTAGAGTAGATCAATTTTGTAGTACTACATATCAGGACTTCCTGCCATGCTGGAGTCCACTGCCAGCCTGAACACCAGAAGATTTCATAATCCCCCAGTCTGTGGATACTCTTCCTAACCAATGTCAGTTTGATGGCTGATGTCATCTTCAGGTGTTTCTTGTCTAAGGTACCAAAGTCCAGATATTCCTCAGGGGGAGCACAACCTTTCCCAATGACCAATTTTAACCACTGATTGATGCAGGGTAACATCTGGAGGACAATTATGGTTAGTTACTAAATTAAATGCACTATGTTCATTTTCAGTGTTGTACTACCAAGTCTAGGGAGGCCTCCCAATGCTACTTTACAGTGGTGGTTGAAAAGTTGTTGGCACTGAAAAACCAAACTGTGCTGGTGGAATCCAAACATCAACAGGATGTATAATAAAAGGAAGAAAATAGGAAATGCAATGTACAGCAAGCTAAGCACACACTCAAACTAAATAAACAATTCAGGGGAATAATTAAGTCCATCAAAGACAAATCTGAGGTACAAGTAGCATCCCAGGCCAAGGACAACTACAAGGCATTCTTCAGCTATGTCTGAAACTTAAAGGCAATATAAAACATTGTGCATACTAATTTCAAGTCAAGAATCCTATACTGAGTTGGAGGATACAGCAAATTTATTGGTTGATAAATTTAGCTCCAATTTTTTCCCCTGGACACTTCAAGAAATAGTCCTAACCACAGCTCCCCCCAACTATCACTAGGGAACAGGTCCTCAATGCACTCTTCAGGGCCAAAACACTGAATCATTAGGACCTGATAATATTTTATGATGCCTCTAACAGCATGAAACATGACATATGGGAGCTCCTAGAATCGCTATTCTGTTCTAGCCTTCATGCCAGCAAATGGAGGACTGAAACTGATATCCTTCTGCACACGGCTGGCCATTGACAGACCTGGGAAACTACCAATGTACAAGCCTGACTAGTCTCATATGTAAAGCAATGGAAAGAGTAATCATGGATATGATAAATAGTGACACAGGAAGCCTTCAGACATTGAATCTGACCAAGTTTGGTTTCGTCAAGGGCAGGTCATTCCTACACAAGCTGGTTGACTTTGAGAAGGTCACCAAAGTAATAGATGAGGACAAAAAGATTACACACTGCCTACCTTGACCTAACCAAAGCATTTGATACAATATCTCACTTGGGCATTGCAGACAAGCTCAAAAAATTAAGCATTAACCCCTATGACACCTGCTGGATAGACAGCTGCCTCACAAACAGATTCACTTCTGACTTAATGTCCTACTTCTGCAAAAAGGCCAGTCACTAACAGAGTCCCCCATGGCTCAGTGCTAGGCTTACACCCTTTTGGCATCAATTTCTCTGATGTCAAGGCCAACGTCAAAGACCTCTAAGTTGACCAAGTTACAGACTATTGCAAACTAGGCACAGTCACAGAATCCCCCAACGACACAAACATACTCCAAGAAGGCCTGACAGACTAATAAGTTACACCAGAGTCATGGTTTAAAACTCAATGCAAAAAAATGCATACTATCTTTTAGAAAGACAACTACCCCTACAAATTACTGCACTGACAGTACATCCCTAAGAGTTGATCCTGTGGTCAGGGAATTGGGAACATATATATAGACAGTGACTTGGTCTTGTGTCTATTGTAGTTAGGAAATCATTCTACATTGTACAACATGTAATCAAGACTTCTAAGCAACGTTATGGCATATAGGTCCAAAGACAACACTGTTCCATTCTACTTTGCTTTCATAGGACTAAGCAGGTTGGAGGCAAGTTCCTTACAAAAAGAATACATTGTGTAGACATGTCGTACACAGACTGCCTCCAAGCCTCATCCTTGTACTCGGTCTCCTACAGACCGCTGACAGGCAATATATACCTGGCCTTCAAAGGATCCACTGATTAACCCCTGCAATGGCCCGTTGCAAATCTGCCAAACAAATAGCATTAGAAATACCAGATATAGGGACCTAAACCTCATCTGCACCACAAATAAGACATGTTGGAGGGGGAGGTATGCATTTCAGAAATTGCCCCTTCTCTGGAACAGGTTTCCTATCCATGTGAAGCAGAGCTCCTCCCAGCACGTATTCAAACTCAACTTGGGGAATTGTAATCTTAACCCTGATCTGCCAACTATGTTCCTATTAGTAAGAGGAAGCTTGTAAAT
Organism: Protopterus annectens; assembly: GCF_019279795.1. NCBI lineage: Eukaryota > Metazoa > Chordata > Ceratodontiformes > Protopteridae > Protopterus > Protopterus annectens. Next base: position 330,488,911 of record NC_056730.1, read on the forward strand.
GATCACCAATACCCAAACTATACCCCAATAAAACGAATGGTACGAAAACCTGTCAAATATATTTGGAAAGTATGGCTAAGCTTAAAAAGGCCCTTTAAGGTCATCAGCATATGAAGCTAGGTGTGCAGAGAAGTCCAAGTGGCAGCTTCCCAGACAGAATGAGCTGCATGTTCCTTTCAAGAATGCTGTGGTGGTTACTTTTACTTTGATGCAGTGCTCTTAACTCTGCCAGGTATCAGAACTCTATTATACTTATGGGTATGATTACATTGAGACTGCAACTTATAAATGGGGTAACATTAAGAAGGGTCTTATTAACAGGGTTGTTATAAGTACAGGACAGTTTGCTTGAGAGAGAAGTCTCCAAAAAGACTTTAAATCTGTAGATAAGATATGGTTGACATCTGTTGGGATAGAGTCCAACAGTTTCGCAGCATACAGAGTACAGACACCATAATGACTTTCAGATTTTTGACTGAGTAGTAAGTGCTAGTTTAGTGAGCACAATTCTCGGGGGGGGCTACCAGTTTAATAATTTGCTGGTAGCACAGCATTTGTATGGGGTAGAGAGGATGCTGTGGGCAGTTGTAATATGACAAAAGGATAATAGATTAGATAGCTCCAGCCACTTAAGGGAAGTGCCACTTTGATAACATTTGTTAATGTGATTACTTACAAAAATTGCAATTTTATGATAAGACTGCTCCAGTTTAGCTAACTTAGAGGACTGTAAGTTGGTGAAAATTGATGAAGCACACAGCAGACTAAGGAGTCAACAGGTCTCAGCTATAGTCTTATCTGCGTACTCCGTTAGGAATGGTTTCACTTCACTGGCAACTCCTAGTTTATGGCTAGTATTTTTGAACTGCACTTTGGATATGCTTATCAGATCTTAATCTATGATCTATTATCATTCAAAGTACTTTTGTATATTACACTAACTAATTCAACTATTACTAACTGAAAACATGGTCAAACCACTATACTCTGATTGTTGGCTTGAGGCTGAGGTGAAAGTAGTTTTATTTGGAATTATGAGTACTTCAGATTGTTCCAGACAGGATTTTAATTTCTACAAAAGAATGCTGCAGGCAGGGACTTCCAAGATGGTTGCACACTGAGTAACAGCTTAATTTCAGCTCTTCCAGTGTGAAAACAGAAACTTAGATGAGAGAGACACTAAACTCATACTTTTGGGTAAATTTCAGTAACTGGCTAGTAAGTGCACTTCCTATATGCCAGCAAAAAAGAAATGCAGAGAACCTAAAAGAAAATCAATCACAAAAGGTGAGGAAAAACACTGACTGGAAATAATTCTGCAGCTGATCAGCAAAAAACAGTGCAAGCCCCAGCTTTGGTGCAATACATGACATCCAATAACTTAGAGGAAAAAATAAGTCAAATGTACTCAGCATTGTTAAAATAAACAAAACGTTGAAATAGTATATTAACTCAAATAACAAAAGGCTGGAATAAATGGAGGAAGCATTAAAAAGATATTCAGATGAGGTGATAAAACTGCAAAAATCAGACACTGAAATGAAGAAAAGGCTGGCTGAATATGAGACTGCTCAAGAACAGATGTTTAAAAAAATAACAGAATTAGAGGACAGAGCACGTAGGGAAATCCTGATATTTTCTGCTGTACCAGAGAAGCTGGAAGGAACAGACTGTATTAATTTTATGAAAGCACAAATAAGCAACTAGACTGGTATTTCACAGCAGGTGTTGTTAATTGAAAGGGCACATTGTATCTATATTTCAAACCTGGTCATGAGAAAGCAATCTAGAGGTTAATAGTAAAGATACAATCCTACCAGCAGGAGGAGTTGACTGACAAAGGTGTGGCTGAAGGACAAAGTACTAACCGTGGGAGACAGTAGTGTGTTTGTGGAAAATGATTACTTACTGTTCACGAGGCAGAAGAAGAGTAAATGCATTTCACTAATCATGGAATTCTGAGAAGTAGGCATTAAATTTAAGTTACTGTACTCGGCTATTTTTGAATATTCTTTCCTGGTGGACAAAAATCATTTTTTGATGTAGAGAATGCCAAGGAGGAAATGCAAAAGTTTGTCCAACAAAAGGTTAGTTGTAAAACACTGGTACTAGCAATCACAAAGAGACTGTGCCAGTAAAACTTTTTCCAATGTTTCAACGGAAAATGCTTGGAAGACAGAAAGCACAAGAATTGACTAGAAGAAAGAGTCGCCAGAATCCCCAAGTCTGGGTCCGTCGTCGGCTTCAACCATGCTCCCTGGCGTGCCAGAGTACAAAGCCATCTTCTCCAGTTTTTCTTGCCCAGATGTCAGTCCCAAAAAATGAAAAAGGTCCCATAACCTTTGCAAATACACCTCAGAAGAATGGTGAAAAAGGAAATACACAAAAGTAAAAATAAGAGGACAGAAGAAGGGAGGAGACTGCGACTGCAGACACTTTCGAACATCTAACATCACATTTATGGTGTACACATGCACAACTATGTTCATCATTTTCACTGTTGCAGTCATGCAGTCAAAGGAAGAATCTGGCTGCTGAAAAAGAAGAGTGGTCCATAAGAAAAAGGGGCTAAAAGGTGGCTAAAAGCCCTGCAAAACTGCAGCAACTAAGTAGAGAGTAGTGGGTAGAGAGAGTGGTATGAGAAAATGTAGAAAATGTATGCACTGAACTCCAAGTTGCAGCTTCCAGTAGGAACTCCCTGAGAGTGGCAGCAGCTCTGGTGGAATGATTTGCATGGTGAGAATAACAAAATCTGATTCCATGAGCAATCCATTTAGAAATGGTCTGTTTTGAAATGGCTTTACCTTGGGAACTGGAAGCATAAGAAACAAACAATTGTTCTGATTTTCTGATGTCCTTGGTTCTGTTCAGGTGTCTGTGTACATCCAAGAAATGTAAGATCCTTTTCCGTTTTTGAGAGGGGGAAAAAGGAAGAGTGTGGTATAGTTTGATTTTGTTTGAAAGCCATTTTGGAAACCACCTGAAGGTCCTCAAGAAATGTAAGATCCTTTCCTTTATTTTGAGGAGTGGGGAAAAAAGTGGCAAGTGTATAGTTTGATTTTTAACCACTTTGGAAACCACCTTAGGCATGAAGGTAGGATTAGTCCTCAAAGATACCCTGTCTTGATGAAAAATAATATAAGGTTCCACAGCCATAAGAGCTTGTAACTCTGAAACCCTCCTGGCAAAGGTTAGGGCTAACAGGATGGCTGTCTTCCAAGATAAAAACTTGATGTCAGAAGAAGCAGCAGGCTCAAAGGGAGCAAAGGTTTTTTTTCCAAAACATAGTTGAGATCCCAAGCAGGAATAGGAGATCATCTAGGAGGTCTTAAGTTCTTAGCTCCTCTGAGAAACTGTCGCATGAGCTGGTGGGAAAAGATAGGAGGGTATGTATTATAATAAGCAGAAATAGCAGAGGCATGTATTTTAATGGAAGAGAAAGAGAGACCCTTATGTAAGAGATCTGTCAAGTAAAGTAAAATTAAAGTAATGTTGGGAAGAAGAGTATCAGAATCCTGAGCCTGCATCCAGGAACAAAATCTTTTCCATTTTCCTGCATAAGATTTTCTAATGCTACTACTAAAATGACATCCATAACCTGCTTGGGCAGTAAAGAAGAAAATCAAGGCCCTGGATTAACCAGGCAGTTCTGACATGAGAGTGTAGACCTGACCTGATGTTGGGACAGAAGGTTGACTGAGGTAAAACCAAGGGGCTCCAGGCATAGGTTTTTTAGAGTTGGATACCAAAACTGCCGAGGCCAATTTGGAGCCAGCAAGATGATCATCTTGGGCTTGTCCTGTTTTATCTTCAATAAAATCCATGGAAGAAGAGGAAGGCATATCCCACTTTCCAAGCTTCTGTGTGGAAAATCCTGGTGTAAAAAGTCTGTAGCTGATTGAGATGGGATGCAAAGAGGTCTGTGTGAGGACATCCCCAGACTGCTGTTATCATCCTGAATATTTTGGTGTCCAGCATCCACTCATGTGGATCCGAAAGATGTCTGCTCAGACTGTCTGCCAGGAAGTTTCGTTTCCCTGGTAGAAACTGAGCATGAAGATCCAGATTGCAAGACAGAGCTGTGTCCCATAGATCCATGGCTAGTCTGCAAAGGGGGTAGGAATGAGATCCCCCTTGCTTGTTGATGTACCACATAACTGTGGTGTTGTCAGTCGAGTTGTCATTATTAACAGTTGTCCTGGTTGTATAAGATTCCTGAAGGCCAATAGAGCTTTCTGAACGGCTAACATTTCCTTTAAATTGATATGCAGGTGCTTCTGATCCTTTGTCCAAAGGCCCTGCAAACAATTGCCCTGAAAATAGCAGAACGTGGTTAGAATCTGAGAGGCAGGAGGCAGGCGGAAGGGCTTCCTTTGTTTAGAGCACATGCCCTGGACCACCAAGAAAATTCCTTTGAAGGGGAGGAAAAGAGCGAGATCAGTATGTCTAAACTGTGGCAATGCTGAGACCATACACTTTTTAGGTACCACTGTATTTTCCTTATGTGTAGTCTTGCATATGAGGATGTAACCCAGGAGGCCATAACCCAAAGCCTGCAGGAATTTCCTTGCAGATAGATGAGTTAATGTAGCCAAGATTCTAAAAGTTGAAGACAGCTGATACTGTTTTTGGATGTCAGAAATGCCATCTGGGTTGTGGTGTTTAGAAGTGCACGCAGAAAAGTTATCTGTTGTGATGGTGTCAAATTTGACTTTTTAATGTTTACAGAGAATCCCAGGAACTTGAGGAGGTTCTGTACAAATTCTAGATGCTGGAGTAAGACATCCTTGCTGTCTGCCTGAATTAGACAATCGTCCAGATAAGGGTAAATTTGAATTCCCTTGAGTCTGCAGTAAGCTACTACTGGAGCCAGGCATTTGGTGAAGACCCTAGATAATCCAAAGGGCAGCACAGAGAATGAAAGTGCCTCGATCCGGCTTTGAACCTGAGGTATTTTCTGCGATCCTGCCTGATGGGAATGTGTAAATATGCCTCCTTTAAATCCAAAGTTACCATCCATGCATTTTTGGACAGCATTGGAAGTAGCTGCTGTAGAGTAAGCATCTTGAATTTTGGAATCTCTAGAAAGGTGTTCAAGACCGACAGATCCAGAATGGGTCTCCATGAGTTTTGCTTCCTTGGGACTAGAAAGAGGCTTGAATAAAACCCTTTTCCCATCTCTGAAAGAGGAACCAGTTCTATGGCATTCATAGCCAAAAGAGCTTCCACCTGGTTTAAGGCCTCCGTCCATTGATGTTTTGGAAGGTCTGGCCATCCGCAAGGTATGAAAATGGAATTTGTAAGCTCTTAAAACCACATCCAAAACCCATGTGTCTTGGGTTATTTGAGTCCAATTTTGATAAAAAGAGAGAGTTTTCCTCCGAGAGGGGCTTCCAGGCAAGAAGTTCCTGTAGCCCCACAGAGGGAGTCATTGAGTTTGTTTCCTTTGAGATTGTGACCTGTCCTCTCCTCCCCTAGGGGTGGAAGCAGTCCACTATCTTGGTCTATAAGCAGCTTGTGAGTGAGGCCTCCCTCTGGAACATCTGTATCTACCCCTCTGAGGCCTGTCTGAAGTGGGAAAGGACCAATTTTTTGAAGGCCAATTCCTGCTAAATCTAGGAGGCTGTACTTGTAAGAAATCTTTAACTGTTTGCATGGATTTCGCCTTATCCTCCATCTTTTTAATCACCTCTTCAGCTTTTGATCCAAACAAAACATTATGCTGAACAGGAGCATCCAATAATTTTGCCTTTACCTTTTCAGGTATTTTTGTTCCTTTTTCCATGTGCCCTCCTCTAATGACTGCAGAGGGCGCAGCCCTGCTGAAGCCTCCAAGGCATCAAATCCACAGTGTAAACCATGCTTCCCAACCTGTTCAGTGGCATGCAATAAGTCATGTAATTCCTTATCATCTGCACAGGCAAAAATGGAAGTAAGCTTTTGTTTTAAGACAGACAATAGAAATTGCTGGTATTTAAACATATGAAACTGACAGTTTAAAGCCCTAATGGACAAAGTAGCAGAAGTGTACACCTTGCTTTTGCCCATCTTTCTAAGGATAATCCTTTTCAGTAGGAATAGGATTTTTGGCAGAAATTAGCTCCTTAGGACCCTGAGAAATGGTTTCAGGGTCAGCAGAAGGTTTTCTTGTAAAAAAATGATGGGAATCAGGAACCCTGTAATATCTATCAGGCTTCACAGGAGCAGGAGGAAAGAGTCAGGGGTTAGTTAGCCTCCGAAAGGCATCATCCACAATATCCAAAACAGGAGGAATAGCCAGGGGTCTATGTTGGGGAAGAAGAAATTCCCTCAGTCTTTTCTTGGATTCCGAATACTCCTGTCCTTCCCAGTGGAAATGTTCCCTCATTTCATGCAAAGTTTAAGAAATCCTCAGGGGAGAAGCTGAAGGAATGGATTCTTCAGCATCAGAATCCTCATAAGGAGGGAAAGAATATTCCTGATCAGAAGAAGAAACTGAGTAAACAGAAGCCTGATCAGAGGAATCATAAGAAACATCCTGCCTTGGCCTTTTGTCTGGAGGGGGATGAGAACCCCTAATCATAGTAAGTAAATCCTCCGCCATCTTGAGTAACTGTTTCTGTGACTTGGGGCGGTTCAGAAGAGGCCTGTGTAGAAGTCTTTGATTTTGAAGGAGTCTTTGCCTTTGCCTTTGCCTTTATTAGTAGCTGAGTAGTCCTGAAAACCCCTTCGGACCCATCCGCATTGTCCAAAGGTCCTGCAACAGAAATATTTAAAGGCCTGGTTGGCTCCTCATGAGAGTCCGTTTCCGTCGGTTCTGAAATGGCCGGCGACACTGCAAATCGCCTCACTGGCAAGCTGACGAACCTGAAGCTGTCTCGCTTGTAGCTATCATCAGATTTGGACCTCGGAGGCCTGTCTTCATGAACTCCGGTAGCTGGGACCGTATCAGGCGACATTTTGTAGTTAAAGCGCCTACGAGTAATGAAAAGCAAAATCGTACCTTCACTTAAGATTGAATCTAGCACAAAACCGACAACTAGCGTCAGGGCCCAAGAATACAGTAAGAATGAAAATCCTTATGAGGTATTTGCTTCCCACATGAAATACAATTATTAACTTTTCTGAAATCGGGTGGAGCAAGAAAAAGTTTCCCCAATTAGCTTTGAGTGGAGAAGAAAGTCTTAGTATATCAGTAAAATTCGTCAGGAGTCAGCCGACTGGCAATTGCGAACTGCTATCACCACACGGCAAGAAAGACTGAAGAAGATGGCGTCGACTGTCAGCTTTGTACTCCTGGCGCTCTGACGTCAGGGAGCATGGTTGAACAGCCGACGCTGGACCCAGACTTTGGGATTCTGGCCGACCTAGGGCTGCCTGCCGGCAGGGGAGAACCCTACAGTCATGACTGCAACAGTGAAACACAATGAACATCTGGGAGTATGATGGAAATGAAGCAGAGATTGGTTTTGGGAGATGAAGATGAACAAGAATAAAACTAGCTACTCGGAAATTGACAATTAAAGTACAGTTTTGTACCTACCATAAATGTAGATGTTAGAGTGTATACCCTGCTGCAGTCATCACACTTAGGTTATCCTGTCATCAGGCAGTCCCCGCAGTCGGCCTGAATTCCAAAGTCTTGGTCCGGCATCAGTTGCTGTCACTTCTTCCCTGACGTCAGTGTGCCAGGGGTACATAAGAGGCATCCGACACCATTTTCTTCAGTTTTTCTTGCCCCAGATGTCAGGTGCCCCCCAAATGGTCAGTAGGTAGTTCCAATAATAAAAGCTTAGCACAAACAAAACATCCCTCCAGCTATAAGCAAATACACCACAAAGGTTGTAATCAGATATTAAGATATTGAAAGGTTTTAGTTAGGTCAGAGGGGATGGAGGGAGGGTAACCTGGACTACAGCAGGGTGAACACTCGCACATCTACATTTATGGTAGGTACAAAACTGTACTATGTTCATCGTGTTACCCTGCTGCAGTCATCACACTTGGGTAGAATCCCAAAGCTAAGGATGGGAGGTGGAGTCAAACAGGGTTAGAGGAGGCTAGAAGGCCCTGCAAAACTGCAGTGGCAAAGCCAGCTCTAGTCTTAGAGTAAACAGGTAAGTGATAGTATTTGGTGAAGGTGTGTACTGAACTCCAACTTGCAGCTTCCAGAATATCCTTGGTTGGCACCACCCTGAGGAAGGCTGTAGATGTAGCTGCTGCCCTGGTGGAGTGGGGCCTTATGCTAGCAGGAACTGGTTTTCCATGATGGGTGCAGCAAAAATGTATGCAATGTCCTATCCATTTGGAAATGGTCTGTTTTGAGATAGCCTTTCCTTGTGATGCTGTAGCATAGGATACAAAAAGTTGGGTCAGATTTTCTGAAAGCCTTAGTTTTATCCAAGTAGTAATGTAGTTGCCTGTGAACGTCCAAGGAATGCAGGAGTCTTTCTCCTTTGTTCTGTGGATTTGGAAAGAAGGTGGGTAAGTGGATGGTTTCATTTAGAGCCACACTGGATACCACCTTTGGCATAAAGGAGAGGTTAGTTCATAGAGAGACTCTGTCTTGATGAAAAATGAGGAAAGGCTCTACTGCCATTAGTGCCTGTAGCTCTGAGACTCTTCTGGCTGAAGTAATTGCTAGCAGAAGGGCAGTCTTCCATGATATAAACTTTAAGTCAGCTGAGAAAGCTGGCTCAAAAGGTGGCAACATAAGTTTCTCCAGAACAAAATTTAGGTCCCAAGTTGGTGTTGGCGCTCTCCTGGGAGGCCTAATGTTTTTTGTCCCTCTGAGATACTGCCTTAGAAGTGGATGTGAAAATAAGGGAGGATCCGTGTTGTAGTGAGCTGAAATAGCTGAGGCGTGGATTTTAATAGATGAAAAAGAAAGTCCTTTGTGTAACATCTCAGTTAAATATTGTAGAATCTGAGGCATGTCCGGCTGAAGTGTATTTTGGCCTTTAGCTTGGTTCCAGGCACAAAATCTTTTCCATTTGTCTGAGTAGGCTTTCCTGGTGCTGGGCCTCCTGGCCTCCAGAATGACATCCATAACAGCTTGTGAAAGAGGGGCTGGCTGGTTGCTTAGGTGATGTGCCATGCAGCCAAATTTAAGGTTTTGAGGTGGCTGTGTAGAATCTGACTGCCTTGCTGTGTGAGTAGATGAGGAATTTTTGGTAGAATCCATGGTGGGCCCTGGGCCATGTTCCTTAGTAGTGGGTACCAGTGCTGGCATGGCCAGTCCGGGGCAATGAGCATCATTCAAGGTCTCTCCACCCTGACTTTCAGCAGCACCTTTGTGAGAAGGGGCAATGGAGGAAAGGCATATACTGTCAGCATTTTCCAAATGAATGAGAGTGCGTCCACTTTCCAAGCTTGATGGTGAAATGCCCTTGTGCAAAATTTTGAAAGCTGATGGTTTTGGGGGTTGGCAAACAGGTCTATGTCTGGGCGCCCCCATTTTTGAGTTATCATTGCAAATACTTGTGAATCCAGTTTCCACTCATGGGGATCCATGATGTTTCTGCTTAGGTCGTCTGTCAATGTGTTCTTTTTTCCTGGCAGGAATTGAGCTTGTAATTGAACTTGGTAAGCCAGTGCTGTGTTCCACAAGGTCATTGCTTGCCTGCATAGAGGGTAGGAGTGTGTAACCCCTTTGTTTATGTACCATATTATTGTGTTGTCTGTCCTTATTATAAGCTGTCCTGGATGTAAGAGGTCCCTGAAGGCTGTCAGAGCATTCTGTACAGCTAGCATTTCTTTTTGATTGATGTGCAGATTCCTTTGATCTGCAGTCCATATGCCTTGAACGCACCGTCCTGCCATGTGTGTCCCCCAGGCATAGTCCGATGCATCTGTTGTCATAGTTTGCCTGGGCTGGGGTAAGGTGAAAGGCTGACCCTTGTTGAGGTGACATGCCTGTGACCACCATAGAAACTCCTGTTGAAGGCAGGGAATGAGAGGTATCACCGTTTCCAAGTTGTGGCTGTGTTGAGTCCATACGCCTTTCAGGTACCATTGTAATTTCCTCATATGTAGTTTTGCAAATGGTAGTAGTAGTAGTATACAAGATGCCATGAAGCCCAAGGCCTGCAGAATTTTTCTTGCAGGGTGTTGGGTCTTTATTGCCATTATTTTGAAGTATTGAGTTAGTTGTAGTTGTTTGTCTGGAGTCAGATAAGCCATCTGGGCCGTTGTATTCAAGCTGGCACCCAGGAATGTCATATTTTGTGAGGGCACTAGTTTTCATTTCTTTTCATTTACTGTGTACCCTAGGCAACTTAGAAGGTGTTTTACAAAAGTCAGATGTAAGAGAATGTCCTTGCTTTCTGCTTGGATGAGGCAGTCATCCAGGTATGGGTATATTTGAATTCCTCTTTGTCTGAAGTATGCAATTACTGGTGCCAGGCATTTTGTGAAGACCCTGGGTGCAGTAGATAAGCCAAAGGGCAGTGCAGAGAATTGGTAATGGGTTGAACCTGCAATGAAACTGAGGTATCTTCTGCAATTTTGTCTGATAGGGACATGCAGGTATGCCTCCTTGAGGTCCAACGTTACTAGCCAAGCTTTCTTGCCCAATATGGGAAGAAGCTGCTGTAGTGTTAGCATCCTGAATTTGGATACTTGCAAGAAGGTGTTTGTAATTGAAAGGTCCAGAATGGGTCTCCAAGCATTGTCCTTTCTGGCGACTAGAAAGAGCCTTGAGTAAAATCCTTGGCCTTGTTCCTGTGTAGGTACCAGTTGAATGGCTCTCATGTCCATGAGAGCTGTAATATATTTTTGTGCCTCTGCCCATTGATTTTGTGGCAAGTCTGGCATTCCTTTTATCCTTGGCAAGGTGTGGAAATGGAATCTGTATCCTTGTGAGATGATGTCTAGGACCCATTTTTCCTTTGTGACGATGCGCCAGTTGTCTATAAAAAATGCTAATTTTCCTCCCAAGGGAGCTGCCAAGAGATTTTTGCTTGGCAGCTTGAGGTTTAAGTCACTGTGTTTGTCTTCTAGTAGTTTGGGACCTGTCTTCTCCTCCCTTCTGTGTTGCAGTGCCCCATTGGCGAGGTTTGTAAGGGATTTGTGCTTGTCCTCTTCCCCTTGGGCGTCTGTAATTACCCCTCTGTGGTCTGTCAGAAGCTGGAAAGGACCAATTTTTTGCTGGCCAATTTCTGCTGAAGCATGGGGGTTGTACCTCTAAGAAATCTTTGACTGTCTGCATAGATTTTGCCTTATCCTCCATTTTCTTTAAAACCTCTTCTGCTTTAACCCCAAATAAGACATCCTGCTGTAAGGGTGCATCTAGTAACTTTGCTTTAACATGATCAGGCAGAGTTTGTTCCTTTAACCAAGCATGCCTACATATAACAGACCCAGTAACAGCTGCTCTACAAGAAGCTTCCAAGGAATCAAATCCACATTGTAAAGTATGTTTGCCCACCTGTTCAGCTGCATGCAACAGATCCTGCATTTCTTTGAATTCAGACTGTTGAGGGTGTGTGCTCATCATTTGCTTTACTTGAGACATTAGGAATTGCTGGTATTTCAGCATGTGAAATTGACAATTTAGTGCTCTCATAGTTAGAGTAGCTGAGGTGTAAACCTTCTTCCCTCACCTATCTAGTGCTCTGGAGTCCCTTTCAGAGGGTACAGGATTTTTAGCCATAGAAGCCTTAGCCCCTTTGGGACCCTGGGAGATAGTCTCTGGGTCAGCAACAGGGCTTTTGTAAAGGAATTTGTGTGAGTCAGGCACTCTATAATATCTATCTGGTTTGGCTGGAGCAGGAGGCAGAGAATCTGGGTTTAGACTACATTCTAAGTAAACATCATCCACAATGTCTAAAACTGGAGGGATAGCAAGTAGTCTGTGCTGGGGAGTAAAATAAACTCTCAGAGCCTTTTCTTTGAGTCGGAGTAGTCCTGACCTTCCCAGTAGAAATGTTCCCTCATGGTATGTAAGGTTTCCCCAAAGGAATAGTCTTCAGGGGGAGAAGCTGAGGGAATGGAATCTTCAGCATCAGAATCTTCATAAGAGGGAAAGGAGTAATCTTGTTCCTCAGAGGAGCCTGACGAAATAGACACTTGATCAGAGGAGGCATAATCCTCCTCTTGCCTAGGCCTTTTGTCTGGGGGGGGGGTTGGGAACCCCTGATTAAAGAAATCAAATCTTCAGCCATTTTAAGCATCTGTTTCTTAGGCATGGGGCCTTGAACTGGAGACTGATGTGCAGTCTTTTTTGGTTTTAGAGGAGTCTTAAGCTTAGCGTAAGATTTAATGGTGAGAGTAGTCTGTCTGAAAACACCTTCTGAAACCAAAGGTGTTTCCGCAGCACCGGCTTCTCCTTCTGCAATGTTGTCGGTAGGGTCTAAAGGAAATGGCTGCGTCAGCCTAGAACTCTCTGCTTGAGAATTCGAAGCGGTCTGGGGTTCCAATTCTGCGGTCGTCAGGGGCTGCGTAGGCGCCTCACTGAAAATCGGAGAACCGGCGACCAGCCCAGCCGAGGCCTCGGAGTCTGGCTTGGATCTAGGCTGCCTGTCTTTATCTTTGCGTTTTTTATGCACGCTGGTAGTCGGTTGCTCCAACGGCATAGTGTAATTAAATTTCCTACCAAAGTAGTGTCGTGCAAAATCAAAGCGTTGCTTTATAGTTCGCTTATTAAACCTAGCACAAAACCGACAACCAGTGATGTCGTGGTCTGGGCCTAGGCAAGGTATACAATAAGAATGAAAGTCCTTATGAGGTATTTGCTTCCTACAAGAAATGCAATTGTTAACTTTTTCTGACATCGGACTGAGGCAAGAAAAGGTTCCCCAACGGGGTACTTAGCTTTGAAGACTTCGACTGAAATTCGATTCGAAAATCTCAGGTGTCTGCCGACCAGCACTTGCGAACTGCTTCTTTGGGCAGCACGCTGCAAGAAAGACTGAAGAAAATGGCGTTGGATGCCAATTATATACCCCTGGCGCTCTGACGTCAGGGAAGAAGCGACAGCAACGGATGCCGGACCAAGACTTTGGAATTCAGGCTGACTGCGGGACGGCCTGATGACAGGATTACCCAAGTGTGATGACTGCAGGAGGGTAACATTATGAACATGTGTGGGTTTACAAAGCATTAATATTTGTGAAACATGACAGAACAAGAAAACCTGGAAATACTGAAGTTCTTTTACTTTGTTAAACTTGTAGGTGACTTTAAAGCATATGCCCTACTTCACACCATTAATGTTTGGAAGAACATTTAGAGGGGGAAGAGGAAAGAAAGAACTAACTAAGTAAAACAAAATGTTCTTAATGGTAGAGTTTTTATAATGCAAGATAGAATCTGCATGCTATAAAGTAAAGTTTTCTCAGTTACTTTCGAGTGTAATGAGGATACTAAAATAAACAGGTGCCCCTGTGTTTTCTTTTCCTTCTTTCTCTCTCCTTGTACAGGTTTAAGAAATGTAGGTACTGCAATGTAAAAAGAAATGAAAAAAGAAAAGTCTGGTCAAAAGAGCAGGATAAAAGAAAAACTGATGTGCTTTTTTTTTCACTCTTGCACAGGGGAATGACTGGATTAAGGCCCCTTGTTTGTTCTAGTTACAAGTTTTAACAGAAAGCAAATAAATAAAGAACACTGTCTAGGAAATAAATGCTTGCAGAAGCAACTCTGTATCTGGTTCTCATGTCTCTATGGAGACAACCTGATAAAGATCAATAAAAACAGAATAGTTATTTTTTTCAATGGCTAGCAGATGTTTTCTAAAAGCACTCAAGTGTTTTACCAATCTGGGAGGGTAATAAAGACAAGACAAAAAACATACAGCACTTAGTAGATGCACAGGCTGTGCCATGCATCTTAGCATGGATAACTTTCCTTTTAGGTTAACCCAAATCAGCGAGAGTGGCTGTCAGTCTGGGACACTTGCTCCTATTATGAGGGTAAAACTTCAATATCTGAATAAGTAAATAGTTTTGTGTGTTAGTATTAAGTTAATAGATTTCAGGGGTGTACTGGCAGTGTTTTTTTTGAGGGCTTTCAATAAAACAACGAGTTTTGAAAGATGTGACATAGGCTTAAATGGATGTGACAAGACAACTGTGTAAAAGATCAACCTGCCAAACAGTGTATATATGTAACACAAAAGCTGAAATTAGACACTTAAAGCTGTTACACATAAAAGGTAGGAATAACTTTTTAAAAACACTTTGGTGTTATCTTTAAATATAAATGGATTTATACAAAAAAGAAAGAGTAGTGAATTATATTAAAAATGTAGAGTGCAAATAGCTATGCTAAAGAAGAGACACTTGGAAAGAACTGAATATGTGAATTCGATAAAGAAAGGTTTTCAGGACAGTTATTCAGAGGAATACCTGGGACAAAGAAAAAGAGGAATACTTATACTAATTGCAAGAGGAGCTCCAATAGTGACAGAAGAGGCTAAAAAATAATGGCAGATTTGCAGTACTAAGGGGCTATTGGGAAGGGTTGAGAATTAAACTGGCATGTGTTGATATTCTACCTAAAACTGCTACAATGGAGCTTAAGAAAATTCTGGAAGAAATAATCAGCTTTCAGCACAGAAAATTATTTATAGGTAGGGACTGGAATTTGATCTGAAGATGTAACTGGAAGGCTCAGAAGGGAAAATATAACTAAGGGAGGGTAGATGTTTGAAAATATTTAAGAAAATATTTTGCATGGAAGATGTGAATTCAGTAGTACGAGTTCAGAGTGATTTTACACATTTCCCAAGATACAAAAACTGGTCTAGACTAGACGGAACATGTACTTCACAAGAACATGCGCATTTAATTGAAAGATTTGATATGCATTAAATACCTACTTCAGATCATGCGTCAATAATAACTAAATAAAAATGCAGGATAATAAAATAAAAAGACAGTGGTACTTTTCCTATCCGTTAAAAACAGAGGAATTTAAGGAATGCAGAATAGGGGGGAATCTCACAGAATAAGAGGAGCAACTGCAGAATGCTAAACAGAAAATAAGGGATTGTCTCGATAATATGCATAAGTTTAGAAGGACTGCTGTTAAGCAGCTGATTTTTGATAACTCAACAGCACAAAAACCTTTAGCAAAACAACTCAAGCAACAGAAAATAGAAAGGGTTGTCGCCAAGCTTAGGGAGTCTATAACAAGGAAAATAAGACATTCTGTAGAGATACTAGAAGTATTTAGAACATTTTATGAAAGTCTGTATAAAGCAAGGAAATATGGAAATCAAGAAAAGGTACAAATGGAAATGTTTATGGGAGAATTAAATATGCCAAGGTTAGGATAGGAAGAGATGAGATAAAAATGGTGATGTATAACCAATCCATAGTAAAGCTCTGATGAATAGATGGTATTCTGGTGGAAGTTTGAAAGCCAGGGTGGAAAAAGCTGAAAGATCTGGAAGGTTTTGTTTAACAGTATTTTCAGAGAAAGAGACGCAGCAACCTCCTGGAAGAAAGTGATGTTGGCTGTAATGTCTAAAGAGAGTAAAGACCCATCAGATCCAGCTTCATACAGGCCCATTTCAATCCCAAACCATGATTATAAAGTGTTTATGTCAATAGTGGCTAAACAAATGGCAAAGGTGATGTCAAAATTGCAGATATGGATCAACATGGTTTTGTGGAAGGGAGGCAAACATTTAACAACATTAACAGAACATTGATGATCCAGATGGAAGCAGAATTAAAGAAAATAACACTGCTGCTCGTAGGTTTTGATGCAGAGAAAGCATTTGACAGAGTAATTACATGGTTCATTTGGAGGACATATGAGGGATTGAAGGTGACAAAGTGGGTGGGCTCCTCTCTGATAATTTCTGGTTGAGCAGAGGAACCAGGCAGGAGTGCCCTCTTTCCCCTTTGTTATTTGCATTATATTAAGAATCACTGGCAAAGAAAATAAAGGACTCAGAAATTCAAGAATATAATTGGTATGGTAGCCAAGAAAAGCTGGCTCTATTTGCAGATGATAAAACCAGAAAAGGACATTTCAGTGTTGTGGTACATTTTGAGACTGTTTAAAATCTTTTCTGGATACTAAATTAATATAGTTAAAACAAAGATGTACCTGCACACAAATTGGTTCAAGCAATATCCATATTGATGGGGACATGATAAAGGATTCTGGTGTGGCAGCTAAGGATATGTGGTAAAAGGCTAAACCAAAAGATGATACAAAAACTGAGAAATTGGAAGCTCTGTTTTATGGATATGGACAGCAAGAAACAAGCAGTTAAAAGGTTTTCAGGCCCTTTAGGTTTATATACATGTCAGACATATTTTATCAACCAAAAGATAAGCGGATTCTTCCAACAGAACAAGGTGGTCTGAAATTACTAGATTTGAAGGGGTATTTCAGAACTACAAAGTTAAGGCTCGCACAATCAGAAACCTATAATTCAGAGTGAAAGGGGATGATGAAACAGGGAGAAGCTTAAGAAACAAGGAGAGACTTGAATTTTGGATGCAGATCCTTAAGGAGAATAACAATACCAATAAAAAATATTATATTCATAAAGTAGTAGAAAAAATTCTAAAAACTAAACCAACAGGGAATGGAGAAAGAAGATTCGGCTAATAAGGATGACTGCAATTAAGGATACAGACAATAAGCAAGAAAGGGCTGGAATGTATTGGAGAAAACTGGTAAAAGAACTAAGATATTGGTAGCAAATAATTAGACTGAAGGCTAGAGATTGCCTTCCCTATCAAGGATTGATATCAGAGAGTATAGGCAAAGAGAAAGAAATAGGGGATCCTAAGTGAAAGACCAGCACTGGTAGAGTTTTAGTACAATCTAGAACAGAAGCTGCTGTTAGAAAGGAATAATTAGTAGAGCATATAAAACAGTGCATGACAGCCATAAAATAAGTCAGGGGAGGTTAGACAGGATTGGGAAGAGAAAATGGATATGCAATTCACGAAGAAACAATGGGGGATGTATGTATGTCTTCCAAATGTGCAACAAAGTCTAGACGATTTAGGATCTTTGCTTGGAAGTGTTTACATAGGTATTTTTATACCCCAAATAGACTCCAAAGAATTTTTCCTCAGGTAGATAGCAAACGTTGGAAGGTGTGATGGGGAAGAAAGAAGTAATTGGGAAAGAAAAATTGTGTAAAATTTTACCATAACCATAGATGTCGTTCTCTTCCATGTTGCAGTATTCTTATTGTGGGATCCTACTCCTCAGGTGACCTGAATGCCGGCTCTTATGCAAAAGCTTAAGCCTGGTTGCTGCCAGTGCGTGGGACAACAGACGCAGGGCCATAAACCAGCAGCCTTAAATGTGACGTCTGCATGCACAGACCTCAGAACTGACTGCCCAGATGGAGTCTAAAGTAGTGCCAAATGATGCCCTCTAGACAGGTTAAATGTAAAGAAGGGGGATAAGTGGGTGGGAAGGAATATTGCAACATGGAAGAGAAGGACATCTATGGTTATGGTAAGACTTTACACAACTATTCTATGTCCCTCTCTTCCCATGTTGCAGTATTCTTACTGTGGGAGAGTACCACAGCTCAAGCAGGAGGAAGGGTGGCAGAAGAAGATGCAGATTCCAGGAAACCCTGCAGGACTGCCCTTGCAAATCCTCCTCTGGCTCTGGAGATATAGTCCAATTTGTAATGTTTGGTGAAGGTATGCAGAGAGGACCATGTGGCTGCCTCAAAGATGGTAGTTTTGTTCAGGCCTTTGATGAAGGCTGCGGAAGAAGCCAGAGCTCTTGTGGAGTTTGCCCTGACCCCATGAGTTAGTGGTTTTCCAGGGTGGGAGCAGTAGAAGGGGAGAGTTTTCCTTATCCAGCAGGAAATAGTTTGTTTGGACACTGCCTTGCCCAAAGCCCTGGGGTGGAAGGACACAGAGCTGATTGGATTTTTCTGATTAGCTTTGGTTTTGTCCAAATAGAACACTAACTGCCTGTGGACATCAAGGGAGTGGAGTATTCTCTCACTGTCATTCTTTGGGGAAGGAAATAAGGTGGGTAAGTGAATAGACTGATTGAATGACAGCTCATTGACCACTTTGGGCATGAGCGAGGGACTGGTATGCATGGTCACCCTATCTTTGTGGAAGACTGTGTAGGGTGGGGGATGCCTTTAGTGCTTGTAATTCTGAAACCTTTCTGGCTGAGGTAAGGGCTACTAGTAGGACAGTTTTCCATGTGCACATCTGCAGAGAAGCAGATCTAGCTGGCTCAAAGGCAGCAATTGTGAGTTTTTCTAGTACATAGTTTAGGTCCCAAGGTGGAGGAATGGGTTTCTTTGGTAGTCTAATGTGGAGAACCCCTTTTAAGAATATTTTGACATCCAATCTGGAAAGTAGAGGTGGGCCCAGAAGTAAGCAAGCAGAAATGGCGGATAAGTGGACCTTCACGGATGAATATGAAAGGTCTGATTTTATGAGCTCACACACATAGGCTAAGACTAGAGGAACATCCACTTGAAAGGGGTCCCTATGCCTTTGCAGACACCATTTGGAGAACCTTTTCCACTTGGAAACATAGGGCCTCCTGGTATTGGGTTTTCTGGCCTCCTTCAGGATAGATAGCATACCCTCAGTGTAGTGGTGTGTGAAGGGGGTCAAATGCTTATCACCCAGAGGGTTAAGCAGAGCATCTCCAGGTGTGACTGAATGAGAGATCCCTTCTGTTGCGTGAACAGGTCCACCTTATAAGGCAACTTGTGGTGATTGCTCTTGGCAGAGACTGAAGGGGGAACTGCTGCTGCCTTGGCCAATAGGGAGTCACCAGCAAGATTTTGACTTGTCCCTCCTGATTTTTAGGAGGACTTTCTGAATGAGCGGGAAGGAAGGCATAAAGGAACAGTCCTTGTTCTTAAACCTGCTGTTTTTCATAGCCCTGCAAGTCATCCTATTAGTAATTCTCGAATGGTTGATAGAAGTGATATCACTCCTTTAGAGAGCAGTTCTGATTTTAATTTTTCTAATGGTAATATTCAGTCAGATGTAATGGTAGTCAGAAAGAAAATAAGTAATGATGTTAGTACCAAGGTAGGAGAGGGTGAGATGGCCCCTTTCCCCATATCAGAATTTCGAAGGAAAGGGAGGGATCGCTCTATGAGTCGAGGAAGGCAGAAGAAGAAAACAGCCGAGGAGGAACACATAGGGCCCACCTTGAAGAAAATGTGGGAAAGGGCGATCAATCATTAATTTGGAATATATCTGATAGATATCTCTCAGAAGAGGAAGTTTATGTTCTAGAGAAAGGTCTCTCGTTTATTCCTTCTACCAGAAGTGACATTACTGATTCAGTGATGGATCTTAAACTGTTTGTACGTAATTTACAATTAAAATTAAACTATGGTTATTCCAATCCTAGTGCTGAACGAGAACATTATAGAAAGCCTAGCAGTTATGTTCCCATTTTACATCCCTTAGTGGATGCTTTTTCGAAGTTGGTAGAACAAGAACTTCATTTAAGAGCTGAAAATAATCGCCATAAGAAATGGTATGGAAATATGAATTATAAACATAGGCTTGCATTGAGAGATCTTAAAAATGATGGTAATATTGTTATTAGACCGGCCGATAAAGGCGGACCTATTGTTATGAATAATAAAGATTATATTTTGAGTATGAAACATCTTTTAAGTGATTCACACTTCTACAAGTGTATAAGCCTTCAATATTTAGAAAAGATCAACAGGGTGTCTATCACCCTTTTGCAAATGGCCAATACAGCTATGATTAGCGATGAGTTGTTTAAATACTTCTCAGTTAGTGAACCTATGATTTCATGCATACAGGGTCTACCTAAGATCCATAAGAACCCTAGGAGCCCCCCTATGAGACCAATAGTGGCGGGGAGAGGGTGGGTAACCGAACCCATCTCCATATATCTAGAAACTAAATTAAGATCAGTGGTTAATCAGTATGCATATATATTTAAGGACACTCAACAATTTTTAATTATGTTATATGACAGTATGAAAGATGTTACTCCAGATGAACACCTTATTTTTGCCACTCTTGATGTTCAATCACTATTTACTTGCATACCTAATTCCGATGGTTTAGGGAGTATACGTAGATGTTTAGAGAACCATGATTCTTTTACTGGCACACAAGTTGAGACTTTGTGCAGCCTGATGGAAATAGTTCTTGCCAATAATGTTTTTGTTTTTGATGACAAATTTTATATTCAGAGAGATGGCGTGGCTATGGGCACGCCAATCTGGTTATGGCTGATTGGGAGAATAGCCTTTTGTTTAAACTGGATTATTTTAGACAATTTGTTAAGTTTTATGTTCGGTTTGTAGATGACCTTTTTCTTGTTTGGAGCTCAGATGATATTCCTGAAATTCACTCTAGAGGCATCTGAAATTAGAGTTTCGTTCTTGGATGTTTACATAGAAAGAACTACTACTGGTCTAGTTAACACTGGTGTGTATAGGAAAGAATGTTATAGGAATACACTTTTACACAGAACTAGTATGCATCCTAAATTTATTTTTAAAAATATTATTAGAGATCAGGCTATGAGGGTCTCCCGTTTGCATTCGTCTTATTTAGGGTATAGGAATGAATTATCTGAGCTCAAACAGAAATTTGAGGAGAGATCCTACAATACCGAAGAGATTTTAACAGGCTTTTCAGGCCTGGATGAATTGCGACGAAATAGTGCATATCCTTATTTTGCCACTAGGAATCAGGATGAGAGTTTGTCTGTTAATCAGAGTAAAGAAAGTAATGAAAATAAAGTGAAGGTTTGTATTTATTATACACAAGATAGGTTAGAGATGTAGATTCCAAGTTTTGGGATATATTAAAGGTTGATTCTAAGATATATGTTAATAGGTGACATGCCCAGCTTTACTTATAAAAACAAGATGAACTTACATAGGATCCTTTGCGGTCCTAAAACTTTAAAAGCTGCCCCATTGAATGTACATATGGATTATTGTACAAAGCCTTGTAAAAGATGAAATTATTGTAAATATATAAATAATACGGATAGGGTTATACATCCTGTCACTGCACAAGAGTTGTTTTCCAAGTTAATGCTAGTTGTGTAACCAAACATCTGGTCTACCTTGCCACCTGTACGGCATGCCGAGCTTTTTATGTGGGCAAGACTGACAGGAGGCTGAGGGACCGGATAAAGGAACATATTTATGATATTAATGTTAAATCTTTGAAAAATGCCCTATCCAAACATGTTTGCAGTAATACTCCAGAACATACTTTCAGGTTTCAAGTTACTCAAAGGAACTTTCCTAATGTTAGAAAGGGGGACATTAGGAATAAAACTGAAGAGATTGAATGTCAATGGATTATTAGGCTTA
Organism: Protopterus annectens; assembly: GCF_019279795.1. Lineage (NCBI taxonomy): Eukaryota > Metazoa > Chordata > Ceratodontiformes > Protopteridae > Protopterus > Protopterus annectens. The sequence goes on from NC_056730.1 coordinate 330,510,185, forward strand.
GACCCGATAATACCCCAGGATTGAATGATAGGGTATCAATCAAGCCAATTCTAAAAGGTAGACCATTAAGGAAATAAGTTGTATTTATAAGTAAGCATATATTTTGCTGCTTATGGCGATATATGGAAGTGAAATAGTTTAAATATACTAATTATTTTTGTTATTATTGAAATATTTTAACATTCATTTTCCTTATGTTTGTTGAATGCTCATATATGAGTATTTGATTTTTGATAGTTATTCATGAAGTTCGTATTTTTTATTTTTATATGTTATTGAATGTTCACGTATTAAGTTTATTTTTTGTATGCACTTTTATGGTGTTCTGTATATGGATTCTTTATTTATTTATTAAGTTAGATAGATGTGTTTTATGGTGCATACCCTTAAGTAGGTTAGATAGATTTTTATTTGAATGTTTTTAATAGTTACTTCATTTGTAATTGCGCCTTAAATACAAGAACACTTTTTGTTTTAATTGAAAGTGGAAATGATGTCATCATATCCTGTAGTATTTAAGGTGTTCTTTTTTAAAAAAAATTTGAGTTGGCTTGAAGAAGCCTAAACGGTGAAAGCGCTTGCCCTATATACTAATAAACGTGTCATTCTTTTTTGCCTGGAGAATATTTTCTGGAAGTTGGAAACTACTCGTTTTTTGGATCGGTATATTTTACTGAGACGAACTGTGACTGTGATTTGCTATTTGGAGCATATTGTTTGGCCGTCTCCAGTGTTTGGTTTATGTTTTTCTTTTTTGGAGATTATTACAGCAGCTATTTTCTTTTGGCATAAAGGAAGTCCCCTTCCAAGAGATGGTGAAGGCGTCCACTCTCCAAGCTAGTGGGGAGGGATCCTTGGTACAGAAAAGTTGCAATTGTCTGTTCTGGGAGGAGGCAAACAGATCTATTTTGAGGTGTGCCCCACTGGTGGAAAATGTCTAAGAACACATCTCTATGCAACATCCACTTGTGATGCAGAGAGAATGATCTGCTGAGGGGATCTGCCTGATGGTTGTCCTGGAATGGAATATAAACTGTCTGCAGTGAAATGTTGTTCTGAGAGGCTAATTCCCATGCCTGCATTGCTAGCCTGCAGAACAGGTGCAGTGGATATAAAAAGTGTACACACCCCTGTTAAAATGCCAGGTTTTTGCGATATAAAAAAATGAGACCACAATAAATAATTTCAAAACTTTTCCAACCTTTAATGTGACCTATAACCTGTACAATTCAATTGAAAAAACAAACTCTGTTAGAGGAATAAATATAAAAAATAAAAAATTTAAAATAAGCTGGTTGCATAAGTGTGCACACCCTTAAACTAATACTTTGTTGAAGCACCTTTTGTGATCTCATTTTTTTTATATAACCAAAACCTGGCATTTTGACAGGGGTGTGTACACCTTTTATATCCACTGTAGGACCTGGTCCCCCCCGCATTTGTTGATGCACATCACAGTTAATTTTGTCTATGCAGATTTGTAGGGGTCCAGGTTGTATGAGGGGAGAAAGGTCTGCAGGGCTAGATGGACTGCAGTCATCTCTCCTATGTTTATGTGCTTTTTCTGAAGGGAGGGCTCCCATAGGGCCTGCACCTTGAGGCCGTTCATAGTTGCTCCCCAGCCTAGATCAGAGGCATCTGTGTGGATGAAGTGTATTGGTGTGGTGGGTTGCAGGGGTAGGCCTGGGCTTTGTTGCACTTCAATTCTGTTTTTGGGCATGGTAAGAAGGATACCTGAAAGCCCAGGCGGTGACTGTGTTGTGACCACACATTTTTCAGTTACCAATGAAACTTCTTTATGTGCAGCCTGGCAAAAGGCAGCATAGGAACTGTGGCTTCCATGAGGCCTAGGAAGTGCATGAACTGCTTGGCTGACAGGTGGCTGACCCATGTCCTGAGGAGGAAGGCCTTCATTGGAGCAGGGACATGGAGGTCATCTAGGTAGGGGTAGATCTGAATGCCCTTTGTTCTACAGTAGGCTATTACTCTTGGTGCAGTGGATAAATCAAAGGGCAAGGCAGTATAGTGGAAGAAGGTTTTTAAGAGAACATTCTGAAAGAAGGGACCTTCAGAAAGAAGTTTAGGAAGGATAGAAATAAGGTGTCTTACTGAACCCTTTCCTGTGTCTGGATGTGGAGGAGGAAGGGGCTGTAGCCTAAGCCAGGAGTATCTATGCAGAATAGAAGCTGATGCTGCAGATCTTGCGGATGGCCTCAGCTGCACCACAGCTGCACTTTATCGAGTGTCTGGCAACCTGAGATGTCAGGGACAGCTTAGATGCTACCTGTGACTTGTTGGGGGAGTCGGGCAGGGAGGAAAGTAAGGAGGATACCTGAGAAACCAAATCTAGGGCATATTTGACCATGTGGGTCTAGTAACCGACTGCCCTAAAAGCTAGTGTGGAGGAGGTATATACCTTTCCCCCCAGCCTGTCCATGACCTTGCTGTCATTGTCTGATGGTAAGAGTGAGGAAGAAGGTACAGGTCTGGACTGTTTGTCAGGGACCACTGCAATAACTGCAGGATCTACCAAAGGGAGTTTTATTAGGAATTTGTGCTCATCAGGGACTTTATAAAAGCAGTCAGGTCTCTTGGAAGCTGGTGGTTGTGATTCTGGTGTCTCAGAAGCTGATGCAAAAGCATCCAGGTAGGCTGGAATCATAGGTGGGATAGCCGAGGGGAAGGGTGATTCCACCTGAAGTAACTCAAAAAAAACTTTTTTGTACTTCTGACATTCGAGCAGCATCCCAGTTGAAGTGCTCCCTCATTTTAGTAATTGTTTCCCCAAAGGTAATTTCCTTGGGGGGGGTCTCCCTCAAGGGAGTCCTCATCTGGGGAGTAACAGTCCAAAGGGGAAGCTATTAGAGAGTAGGTGACTGACTCATCAGAGAAGGGATTGACTCGGAGGAAGAGGAGAATGAGAAACCTTCCTCCTGGGTGTGGGTAGGAGGGATGGATACAGCTGAGACTGGCCTGTGGCTGAGGACAGGCAAGGTGGCAGCTGTAGATGAAGAAGGCCTAAGGGCCATAAAGACCTGCAACAAAGACTTGGGAGAAGGACTGCTAGTCTGGCTGCTCCTTAGAGGAAGCAGACAAATGCTTATTTTTTTGCTTCCTTTTCAGAGGGGTTGATTTAGTAGATAGAGAGGGTCTAGGTTCAGAGATGTGGCCTGTGGGTGAGGCTTTGGATTCCTGGACCATGGATGGATGTCCAGTGGAGCCTGGTTCTCCCTCGGCCGTAGCCGAGGTCAGAACAACCTCAGAAGATGTGCCTACTGGTGGCTCCGAAGTGGGTTTCACGAGGGTAGTCACTGAAGTTACCAGTTGTAGCGGACATCCCTTAACCCCTGTATCGGTGGTTGGCAGGACATATGACGATGGAGGGGCAGAAGTGGTAGACCCTGCAACTTTGGTCTTTTTAGGTGGCTCCGCCTCGATGGCCTACTCCGGATCCATACCTAGGGCTAAACGTTTAAACCTCTGGTTCTCGAGGTACAGATTTAGGGCTGCCAGACAACCATGGAGAGTTTTCAGTACAAACAGCTGGCAGATGCTACAGGTGGTGTGATAGTATTCCTGGCCTAAACAGAACAAAGTCCGTGGGAATCTTTGTGCAGAATTTGGCATCCGCACCTACATTTCCCCTTCCTAGCGGACATTGGCTATAAAATAAAGCAACAACAAAAGCTCAAGCAAGATTAAAAGGCTTTCCCAACGGGGTACTTATCTTTAGACATCTTGAAGACAATACAGCGAAGTGATCAATCTGACATTTGACTGCGGCAGAAAAATTCTGGGGTCTGTGCATGCAGACATCATATTTAAGGCCCCTGGTTTATGGCCCTGCGTGTGACGTTCCACACACTGGCAGCAACCAGGCTTAAGCTTTTGCATAGGAGCTGATATTCAGGTCGCTTGAGGCAGATGATCCCACAGTAAGAATACTATAACATGGGAACAGAAGGACATCATATTTTCTGGGAGGGTAATGAGGTGGCAGACATTAACAATTCCCTGCAGACTACTCTAGCAGAAATAATGGGTAAGCAAATTGGTATGACTAAGGAAAAAAGAAGTTATGTTCTTACCATAACGTTCCATGTGAGTTGTTCATCTCGCCTTTGTTCTTTACATGTGGGTTCGGAGTCTATCCATCGGCTCCGAATCGGCCGCTTTCCAAGCTCAAGATCTTTGAGTAGCTCGAGGCACAGTCCCTATCCCATGATGTTCTCCTACCAACCCCAGATCTAGTTTGCTGAACCAGCAAGAAAAAAACGCACTAAGCAACCAATTTCAAAAATGTACATAGTACATAACTATTTACAATAGCTAAACAATAATCTGGCTGGAAAGATGGACGCTAGCAAGACCAACCAGACCACCAGCCATACCTGTTCTTCCATAACCTAGAGGGGGAAGGTGGGAGGGAGTGTAAGAACAAAGGCGAGATGAACAACTTATTGTAAGCACTAAATAAGCTACAAATTACTACAGCACTCAACTTTCCTCACTGTCTAGAGGAAAACAGTTTCTAGTACTTAAATAAGCACCTATCCAGGTATGTCTAAGGGTCAGCTCCCGGTGTTTTCTCCTGTCTACCTGATGAATCTGGGCATCTTGGGGCAATCCAGTAATTGCCTCATGTACACAGACAACCCTCTCCCCCTACCAGCAAACACTACAACCTGTGAGAGATGCACTTATATAGCCAAACTGGAAGCAAATCTCTCTTCACCCAAGACTGGACTAGACAGTCAAGAGGAGAAGGTAAGCACTTGCACCACGCCATACTCAGCACATAGTACCTCAAAACCTATACCACTAAAACACACATAGAAACACAAAACACACACCTACGTTCGTGGAGGCTCTCAGTAAAAACCTGCCCAAGCCATAGGGACCTCCAAAGCAGAAACACAGGCAACCTCCACCCCCCTCCCCCCAACACAACCCAAATGACACACAGCCCACAAACTCGGTGTGCCACTCAACCACAGCCCATAAGGCATAACAATGTACCCAACACTCTAGTCATAGGTGACTCTATAGTCAGGCACACTGATGTTCCACTCACCAGGCTAAACAAGGAGAAAGTTACTGTCAGCTGCCTGTTGGGTGCCAGGATCTGCCACATAATGCATGCACTCAGGTCACTCCACAAGTACAAATATGACTCTGTCATTGTCCATGTTGGTGTGAATGACTGGAGATGTACCTCCTTGGACTACATGAAAAGGGACATGGAGGAGCTGCCCGATCTTGTAGTCCAGGCAGGTATGACCCTAGCCCTGAATAGCATCCTGCCATCACCCAGAATGATACCACAGTACAAGGACAAAATGATTGACTTCAACAATTGTCTAAGCTTCTGGTGTCATTCTAAGGGGATCCAGTATCTGTCTGCCTGGGATGACATGATCGACAAACCACAATGCTTTGCCAGAGATGGCCTCCACCTGTCGCCCCTGGGATTCCGGATACTGGCTAAGGCTCTAGCCACCTCTATAGTGCCTTTTTTAGGCAAGGTTCAAATGACAAATGAGGGTAATGCTACTCAATGCTAGAAGTCTAAACCTCAAAATGCACTCACTCAAGGCACTCCTTAAAATGGAGAACATCGACATCTGTGCAGTGACAGAGACCTGGTTCAAGGGCTCCACAGAGTACCCCTGCATTACCAGGCTATAATACATACCACATCTTTCGGCCACCTAACCTTGACCAAAACACTAAAGGCAGAGGCGTGTCCATATTCATTAAGGATATCCACACCTCCAGGCTAGTTGCTCAGCATAATGCATCTGAGATTATCCAAGTGCAACTAACTATGGGCAATACCGCAATCCAAATTGTAGCTTGCTACAGATCCCCCACCATGCCTCAGGATTCCCACTCCTCATTTCTTAATACACTGGAAAATATTAGGGTACAACCTAACACCCTAATAATGGGCGATTTCAACTACCCTACCATTAACTGGGAAAACTACTCATGTACCAACTCTTGTGCTCAACATTTTCTGGAATTCATAAATTCCAATGCCATGGATCAGCTTATCCACAACCCCCAACAGGGGCAGCAATATCCTAGACCTGGTTATTACCAACATGGGCAACCGGTGCTCCACAACAGAGGTCAATTCCTCGTTGTTCAGATCCGACCACAAGCTAATCACCCTAGATTTGTTCTTAAAGACACTCTGTCGGGGTAAAAGACTAGATATGGAGGCCTGATAGAAAGTGCTTGTAGTTCAGAAACTACGCGCCGAAGTAATAGCCACCAGGAAAATTGTCTTCCAAGAAAGGAACTTCAAAGGACAAGATGATGCAGGCTCAAAAGGGGGAAGAATGAGTTGAGATAGCACCAAATTCAGATTCCAGGGAGTAACAGGATGTCTGATAGGTGGCCTAAGGTGATGAGTTCCTTTCAAAAAGGCTTTACATAATCTGTGGGACATGATGTTTGAACCACTGCATCCCACATGGAAGTTAGATATGGCAGCCAATTGAACCCTTATCATAGAAGCTGCCGCACCATCGTGAAAGAGCGAAGTCAAGAATTCCAGAATACTATGAATATGGGCGACATAGGGATCAATACCATGCTGAGAAGCCCAATGAACAAATTGCCTACATTTGCTGTTATAACGTTTCCTGGTGGTGACTTTGTGAGAGGAAACTAAAATATGTTGAACCGCTGGAGACAAATCATGTGACCTGGCTAGGTTGGGAAGTGGAGCAGCCAAGCTGTCAGTTTGAGGGAGACAAGAGAGGGATGAAGAAGTCCCGACGAATGAGTCAGAAGGTCTGGCACTGGGTCCAGAACCCAGGGTTCTTCCACTTGGTACTGCTGTAGGAAGGGGAACCATATCTGCTGAGGCCAAAACGGGGCTATTAGAATTAACAGTCCTTCCCAGGCTTTTGGCTTTCTGTAAGAATCTGGGGATCAGAGGGATTGGAGGGAAGGCATAAAGGAGACCCGAGGGCCAATCGTGTACAAGTGAGTCCCTTGGGCCGATCCAAGTTGGAGGGTACAGGGCAAAGTAGCTTCTGCATTTGGCATTCATTGGGGATGCAAAAAGGTCGCAGCAAGGCTGGCCCCATCTGCGGAATATCCTTTCCGCCACTCATTCTTTGAGGGACCACTCATGAGGCAACAGAATAGCTCTGCTCAGTTTGTCCGCTATCACGTTGGATAACCCGGGTATGTGCGTTGCTATCAGAAAGTGCCCGGTGGATACAGCCCACTGCCAAACTCTCAGGCCTATCGGCATAAGGGGTAAGACCTGGTTCCCCCTTGCTTGTTGATGTACCAGACTACTGACATGGTGTCTGTCTGTATTGCAATTGTCTCTTGAGGTAGAGAGTTGTGAAAGTGTTGCAACGCTAGAAACACTGCTCTCAACTCTAGGACACTGATGTGCAAATGAGATTCCATGTCTGACCAAGTGCCTTGGACAGTTCTTCCCTGAAACAGCCCCCCCTACCCTATCTGGGAAGCATCTGTGGTCAATGTGGCTGTGGGAGGGGGAGGTACAAATGGGCGACCTGCAGTAACTTGGTGGCTGTTCAACCACCAAAGAAGGTCCTTTTTGCAAGCATTTGTCAGAAGAATCTTGTGTGACATTTGAAGCTTTTGATAAGACCACTGTGTGAATAGTAACCATTGGAGTATCCTCATGTGTGTACCATTATACCCCCCTCCTCTGCCCCTGGAGAGGGGTTCACTACATGTGTTCTGGAAAGCTCCTTGGGACTTTCAGAACCACATTTTTCCACCTTTCTGCCCTTTGGGGTATGGTCTAGTGGGGGTGGAAAAAAGGACTCCTATGGCAGATAAGAGTCTTTCCTTCCTGCTCACACCTAGTGAGTGTCTCCTTGACTTTAGGCCCAAACAAGGAAGAGCCATCAAATGGGGTATTAACAAAGGAAGACTTGAAGGCTTCCGCAAAGGAGCAAAAGTGCATCCAGGATGGTCTCCGCAGAGCTATCGCTGAACCTGCTGCCCGGCTCGATCTATCGGTTGCATAAGAAATGAGCCGCATGGATGAGTTCACAATAGAATTACGGGTGTTAAGCTGTGCCGTTACTTTCTCAGAAACAGCATCATCTATTTTGCCCTGTAGAGTACCTCCAAGCTCTTTGAGGAGATCTCGCTGAAGATGGGTAAAGTGGTTTAAATAGTTGAGCGATCTCATTGCAAATGTCACAGAACTAAAGATGCATTTCCCGTATCTGTCCATAGTCCTAGAGTCTTTATTAGGAGGATGAACAGAAGAAGAGGTTTCTGACATCTCTTTCTTGGTGGCCGCCGCCACCACCATGACATCAATGGGGACTCCCTTCATAAGAAAAGACCTGTCTTGAGGGGAGGTGATAAATTTGTTGGGCCTCCGAGGGACCGGTTCCATGGAATCAGGAGACTCCCACGCCCTTCGAGCGACCAAGTCCATTAATTCGTCAAAGGGCGGAGTAACCCAGGAGGTGGAAGGTTGAGACCCAAAGGCCTTTAGGAGCACCGACTCATCCTCAGTAGGGGTAAGGGACTGCCAGTCACCCCTCTGCCTTAATATTTCCAGGATGTCTGCAAATGAGACATCCTCAGAGGAGGACCTTGGGGACCCTTCTGATTCCTCTAAGTCAGTGTCTGATGTTAAGGATTCCTGAGGGGAATCCAAATGCCTCCTCTTGCACAGTCTCTTTCTGGGGACTTCATCAGTGGGGGCCGTCTGAAGTTTCCATCAAGCAGGGGTCACCCAATGGGGTTACCTGAGGCTCTGGGTCTCGACACTTGGTGAGGACCTGTGGTGTAGGGACAGAACACGGCCCGTTAGGGGAAGAAGAGGAAAGATCCGAAGAGGTAAGGGTCTTAGCAGACATGACCCTCCTCATGGCATTGAAGGCACCGGTTTCCCAACACAAGGAGTCCGCCGGTTCCAAAGACGACGGCAACCTCCCAGGGGCCGAGACCACGGGCTTTGAACCAGAGGACGGAACCAAGCTCATCTGCGCTGAAGCCCCAAGAGGGCGAGTCAGAACCGAAGCATTGGTTTGACTCTCTCCCCCGGAACCAGAGAGAGCGTCGGCTCAGAGACTCTTCGATCCGAAGAAGTCAAGGTCGATGGGGCCGAGGGCACTGGAATAGGCCTCTGCTCCAAGGGTTCCACCACTACTGGATCCTCTCTTTCAGGCTCCGAAGGCTCAACTGGCCTCGGAGGAGGAGCAAAAATCATGGTTGGGGGGGGGTCGTAGGCTTTGAAGTCAGCTGGGTCGAAGCTAAAAGCAATTTGGCCAGGGCCGGGTTCTTTGTTACTTTTGTTTTTTTTTTTTTTTTGATGCTATGAACACTTGGTGCAAGTTTTTCAGCTTACTGTGGTTCAACATATGGTGTTCCCAAGGAAAAGAAACAGAATCGTACATGTATGTTATGTATTTTACATGTACATATGTCACTGCGTACATACATACTCGCATAACCATTGTCATTAAAATAACCTTTTATCATTCTTTAATTACTCGCTTCATTTAGGAACCACAACTTTGTCCTAGTTATGTATGCATCATAAAACATGCTTCACTCTTTCATTCCTATTCAGCCTGCCTTCACAGCAAATTCAGTTTACTGTGGTGTCCAGCATTAAAAGGTTTCTCAATGCACTGTTTGCTATGCAGTGGACGGAGCTTTCAGTTCCATTTCTCACATTCATTCAGGTACTTGGTTCTTGGAGTGTCAGCCTACCCACAGCAATTCTCAATATCAGCCAGTTTTTATTTTAACCATGGGGTTCCTTTTCTAACTTGAAGACCCTACTCATGCAAGGTACAACTCTTTTTCCACTGCCCCTTCTATGTCCTCTATTTCATCCTTTACTTTGGTGATCTGTAACTTGCCATCTTGCTTTTCAGGTTGCCAGTGCCCTACATCAACTTAGTAAACAAGGTGACTTAAATGATTTTATCCTCAAAACCCACTTTCATGATTATTTTTTACAAACATGCAGGTTGGTTCCTCCAAAGCCAATGAACAGTTTTCAGGCATACCACTAGGAAATAACAGTCAAGCTTCCTTCATACTCTTGTCCCAATCCACAACCTTGTGCAATGGAAATATGTTTACTCAAGATGACCATGCATTGCGGAGGCAAGTACCTCTTAGCCAGTAGTTATCTGTATGCAGTTAACATTTTTTTCTGAGCATACACTTCTTGGAAAAGGTAATTTCTTATTTCAGTTCTAGCAGTTACTATCTTGATGTTCTAAATGCAGCACTTGCGGATGACATGAAAGTTAGAAAGTACTGAATAATGGTTGGAAAGTACAGTTGTGCAAATTGCACTTACCCATAATAATTAGATGTTTGAATTCCTCATTGTTGTGGTTGCCTTTAGGTTACATGGGTTGTTTCCCCTGCCCAATAAAAACATAGCAACAAAGAAACCTAAAAAGTAGAAACACAAAGAACCCTACTTTACATCTGAACTACAATCACACACAGCTGTAAGGGACTGGGGGGGGGGGGTAAAGCTACTGTAGCAGTGAGGAGTTTGAACATTTACTGTTAAGGGTATATGTAGGCTAAGGATTGGATGATTTAAGCATTTATCAGCTACCTCTATTACAGAAGTAGGTACCAGACCAGGGGTGAATTTCTGATTCCCCATCCAATGGTCTGAGTTACAAATGAAATGGGATAGGAAAGAAGTCTTCTTCATATGAATGGGAAATGTTACAGACAAGGGGTAGTCTTTGAGAGACACACACACACACACACACACACACACGTGTCCCTCCAACATAAAGTAATTATGTCACAAGTATGGTTTAAGTCCCTAGATTGGGTAATACTGATGCAATTTGCTTTGGCATATTCTCAAAGCAAAATCAGAGGAAGCCCTGTATGCCAGGCATAGATTGACCCTCAACAGCCTGCAGAAGGCAGAGTACAGGGATAGGGCTTTGAGGTGATCTGAGTAGGACTTGCTGGTTATACCTTGGTATTCTTTTTGTGAGGAACCTCTGAGGACATTCCAGTTGTTGCATATGCTTGATCAGGTGCATTCAGAAGGTGATATTTTATTGAATGACTGGTCTGATGATGGATGAATACAGTGGAATGATCACCTTCTTGGACCTAGATTCCATACCCTTGCTTATAAACAGCACAACATAAAATGATTTCCTTACTACTGTAGACATATGATGGCTGAAGACTGGGTTACTGTCTATATGCGAGCCCAAATGTCAGACTAATGGGTCTAACTCTTAGGGGTGTTTTATCAATGTAGATGTTTCCAGGAGTACCAGACTTCCCAAAGGATATTATTATGCATTTCCTGGCAATGAACTCTAGACTGCGAATCTGGCATTCGCTATTTCTCTGTCAGACCATCTTTGAGAATAAAAGTGTCTGCGGGGAGGGGGATTCCATCACTGTACCATGTTTACAATCGCCTACAAATCTGGTCAGACAGAGCTCATTGACGTTAGCCCTGATTTCAGATAAGTAGATGCCAAAAAGAAGTGGACCCTACAAAGAACTGAGAAATTCTGCCAGCAACTGGCCTCTCTGTGGAGGTGGACTCCCCTATCCTACCCTTCTTGGAACATCTCTCTGAGCCAAGCTGTCTATCCAGTGGGTGAAATGGGGTTGCTTACACCTAATTTCATGAGGTTATCTACAATGCCCAAATGCAGTATTGTGTCAAATGCCTTGGTCAGGTCAAGGGAGGCAATATGCACCGTTTTGCTCTTGTTCACTGCTTTGACTTTCTCAAAGAATTCCACCAGGTTTTGTGGGAATGACCTACCCCTGATGAACCAAAGTGGGTTGGATCCAGTATATGAAGGTTTTTTTATAGTTAACTTTTCAAGTCCGTGATTATTCTTTCTATTGGCTTACACTGAAAACTAGTCAGGCTTATGGGTCAGTAGTTTCCTGGGTATGTGGATGGCCAGCCCTTGTGCAGAGGGATAAAACAGTTGCAGTCCTCCATTCATGTGGCACAAAGCACGTCTGGAAGCTAAAGTTAAATAGTGACTCTAGTGGTCTTGATAGGTCATGGTTCATGCTATTTGGGAGACATCCTGAGACACTATCGGGGCTCACTGATGGGAGTAATTTTGGCTTTGGAGAGTGCACTGAAGACCTGTTCCTCAGTGATAGCTGGAGGAGTTATGTTTGACGGTATTTCCTGGCAGGTGGCTTAGGGGAAAAGGGGGAAAAACTGGAGCTGAATTGGTTTTGTTGGCCAGTAGATTTGCTAAATCCTCTGTCTCAGTTTAGGTACCTCTGTTTACCGTTAGTTTTATACACTGTACTACCTTTGCGGTTGTGTACACAGCTAAAGAAAGCCTTGTGTGATTGCCTTTAGTCTAGAACGCTATTTTTACCTCAAATTTGGCTTTGGTAGACTTGACTTTTTCCCTGAGTTGCTTGCTTAGATTGGCAAGAGAGATTTTATCTTGCTGGGTGTTGCAATTCCTGATTTCTGCCATGGTTTTCTTCATTTTGCTATACAAACTATTGACATTGAGATTCTACCAGGTTGCCTTGTTTTTTGAGTTTGTTCTGTTTTTATTCCTTGTAGGTACAGCTGTCTCTATGCAGCCGTTACCATAACTGTACAGGGCGTTCTGTGAACAATTCTGCACAGGCAGCAATTTTCTCAACATTTGGGGCTTGAAATTCTGCCAAGTTACCAGTTTAGCAGTATGAAGTTTGCCTTAGAATAGTTCCTAAGTATTACAGGGTTAGATATGGTCCCAGGTTTTATTATAAAGAAGGCAGTTGTCCGACCTTACCAAAAGGGACATTACACTGGGGGGGCATTCTCCCATGATAGTGAGGACCAATTTCAGTATGTCTGAACCCCTAATCAGCATACAGGCTACTGGTTCGGGGTGTTTGTGATTACAAAGTCCAGGAATCTCTGGGTCTACAAGTTTGGGGTTGTGTACGATTCCCAATTCACCCACTAATATGGTATTAGGTTGAATGTTGCGTGTCTCCAGGACAGGAGTTTAAATATGTGTTACGGGCTTCTTGGGTCATGTAGGGGAACCCATAGCTTACAAGGATATGGTACAGGAATTTGTTCATGGCATTTTGGATGTGGAAAAGCTCAAGTGCATTAATCACCCTATTGTTATGTTTGTTTTTAATGTAATTTAAGACACTTGTTTAATCCCTGTCTGAGCAAAAGTATGTCTAAATGCGTGGAAGACATTGTAGCCCTGCACTGCCAGGGTGCTCTCTGGGGCTTTAAACCATGCCTCGGTACCTGCACAAACAGCTGCAGTCTTCAGAATGAGGAGAGCTTGGAAGGAGTGGAATTTCTTGTTTAGACTCCTGGCAATGGGAATTAACACCTTTAGATTTCTTGGGTTGGTTTTGCAATATCAGAAGATTTGTTAGTTTTCCGTCATTTAAAAAAGGCACTATGTGGGAGGACAATGTTTTAGTAAATATTCAAAAGCCTAGAGGTGACAATGGCAGACCATCCCTAGCAAGCAGCGTGGTCTATTGATCACATCCTCCTATACTTACAAATTAAATTTTTGGTGCCACTTTAAGGGTTTACTAAGTCGATTATTAAAGTCAATCATTATCTGTTCATATTATGGCATAATCTATGGAGAAGGCAGAATTGCTGCTCAGTGAGGGCTCATACTGGCCTCAGACACGGTCAAGACAGCTCCACCATGTCTCTCTTCATATAGTTCAGGGAGGTACATCTTATGTCATTTACACCCACATGGACTATGAATGAGCCATACTGGTACTTGTGGTCTGCTGACCTGACTGTATGTATGATCTGGCAGATCCTGGCCACTGATAGGCAACTGACTTTCTTCTTACTCACTCAGTTTAGTGAGTCGGACATGTGCATCTCTCTCACAATGGTATCTCCTATCATCAAAATACTGAGTAGTGTTGTGGCTTGCTTTATGAGAGGCTCTGTGAGACATGGCTATGTGTGTTTTGGTAAAGTGCTTTCGGGGCTGCTAAGGTACTTGTTGTATGTGTAGTGTCTGGAAGATCCTTGGGGTTTAGTAAGATTACATTTGAGTCTCGGCATAAATGGGTCTGGTCCATACTGTGTGTGTGGTGGGTAGAGTGTGTGCATTAACTGACAACCTGATTGGTATTATGAATGCCTGTGTGTGAGAGGTTTGCCTCCAGTGACATTGTATAAAGACATTACTCACATAATCGCATCAGTTTTGCATTCATATTCATGGTTACAGGCCCTTTTTACATGATCAGAAGGTTGCTGAAAGAGTACAGAATAAAATCAGGAGTATATTACAAAATTTGTGGGAGAGTACTTGTCACTAAACAGACTAATTGCCGTCTATGCAATTGAGTACTGGGGAGGTTTCAAGGGTAGTTTTACAAACATGTCAATTCTAGGTCCCTGCATTTATATAGGGCACTGATAAACCTGCTGCATGATGAGCAGCATTGCCTGACTAAACAGCCCTCTGGCTAACTAAAAACAAATCTCACTTCAGCCTTCCTCTGTGGGATTCTCAGCTCAGACAGACCAGGCTACCTTCTATTGTCACTAGAAAGTAGTCAAGTCTTCTTAATGCAAAATTACACTACAGCTATCTTAAAGTGAATATTACAAGGGCAATCAAACAAACCAGTTGGAAATGCACACTTGCTAAACAACTACAAAGCAGAGAAACCACCAAGAAGGTCAGTGAAAAGCAATAGCACATTACAATGACATGGTGCAGATAAATGCAATAATTAAAAAATACAGCAACAGTAATCTTGAATAACTTATAAAAGTGCAAAAAATAAGTTATCTGTGCTAGGATGGCATTAAATTCAAGACAAATGTTCAAGAAACAATGGCATTAACTTCATTGTGAGCCTTGTGGAAATGAGACAAGGGACACAAAAATGCTTCAAATTTACAGAGGCAAAGAAAACTGACTAAACAGCTCACTGGCCAATGAAAAATCTCACTTAAAGCCTTCCTGTGTGATTCCCAGATCAGACTGACCAGGCTACCTTTTACTCCCACTAGAATACAGTCCAAAGTCTTTGTAATGTAAAACCATACTAGAGTGAGCCCAAAGTGAATCCTAAAAGGACAATCAAATAAGCTAGCTAATAACGCACACTTTCTAAATTACTACAAAGCTGCAAAGTAAGTCAGTGAAAAGCACTGGTACTTTGCAATAATAAAGTGCATAAAAATACAATAAATAATTCAAAAATACAGCAGCAGCACACAAAATATAAAAATACAAAAGTTCAATTCTGGAGTACTTATCTGTGCTAGGATGGAACTAAATACAAGCCAAACACTCAGGAAACAGTGGAGTAGATGACTAGCATGTGTGAGCTCTGAGGAAATGAGCAAGGCTTTAGTAGAATGTGCCTTGACAGTGCCTGGAATGGGTTTGTCACTGTGGGAACAACAAAAAACAATGTCTGAGAACTACCACTTGGAAACTGCTTAGATGCAGGATGTCCTTTGGCCCTTGATAAGAAATAAATAGCTGATAAGCTTTTCTAAACTCCTTAGTTCTATCAAGATAGTACCTGAGCTGTATATATATAAAACCAGACTATGCAGAATCCTTTATTCCTGGTTTTTAGGTTCTGGGTAGAAAA
This sequence comes from Protopterus annectens, assembly GCF_019279795.1. Classification (NCBI taxonomy): domain Eukaryota; kingdom Metazoa; phylum Chordata; order Ceratodontiformes; family Protopteridae; genus Protopterus; species Protopterus annectens. The sequence goes on from NC_056730.1 coordinate 330,525,818, forward strand.
CAGGGAGACTTATCTTTGATTCAAAGTAAACTCTGAAACCATTTTAGGCATAAAAGTGGTGTTTGTTCTTAATGTGACCCTATCTCTTTGGAATATGAGGCAGGGTTCACCCATCACGACAGCCAGTAACTCAAGATACTCTTCTAGCAGATGTCAGAACAATGATGGGTACACTTTTCCACGTCAAGAACCTTAAATCAGTTTGATAAGCATGTTCAAAAGGTGACAAAGTCAAGATTTTCTACACAATGTTGAAATCCCAAGGAGGAGCAAACTGTTTACAAGGAGACTAAAGTGTAAGATTCTTTTCAGAAACTGTTTTGCACAAATAGAGGAGAAGGATCCATGGGCAGACATGTTCAAATGGCCACAAGAACAACCTCCACAGAGGAAAAAACAGACCAGATGAAGGCAACTCAAATATTTGAGCACCAGCAGTAGAAAATCTCTGATGGGCCCCCGGTTACTGTCTAGTCACTAACTAGAAAACTACTTCCAATTACCAATATAGGATTTTCTAGTAAGCAGGGTTTCTTGCCTCCTTTAGTACCGGTTACATATCCTCATGAAATAAGTACCAAATAGGTATTAGGAAGCCTGTGGTAATTGCCGTGGGACATATCTATAAAATGGGAGAACCAATGTTGCCTGGGCCAAAAGTGAGTCACCTCAATGACTTATGTGGAGTCCTTCTGAATCTTCAAAATTACCATGGATATTAGTGGAAAGATGGCAATGAACTTTTTTCCAGGCTTGCTTGCAAGGAGTCCTGGTGTAGAATTTGTTATATTTTAAACACCTTTAATGAATTATAATAACTTGTGGCATAGGCAAGCTTACATTTTTATAAATGTAATCAAACCATATTATGTTCACAGTTAGAAACAAATATACATCAAATATAATCTAAGCATTACATACATTATTCAGTTCCAGTGTTCTTGAAACCTCATTCCTCCTTCTAAACATTTTTTGCATGTAATCTTCCAACAATTTCTATTTTTTTGTAAGTAATTTACTCCTACCTTTTTCTAAAGATCCCACTTCCTGCTCTTTTATCATTGTTACAACATTCACTACTTCAAATACAGCTGATTTAGATTTTGCTTTCAATTTTCCAGTAATTGTTTTTTTGGCAGTCACTAGAATTAAACTTAAACAAGGTCTCACTATGTCAATGCAATTCAGATCCTGTATCCCAGCTAAAAATAATTTCCTTAGTTACAAGCATTTGCTCACCCAGTGTTCCTGACACAGTACTCTGTAGGAAGCTTTAAAGTCTGCATCTCATTACACTTCAAAATCATATTTTCCCAGTTCCCCCTTTTTTTCTCATCACACCTCCAACATTTGACATCTACCTTTGGAAAAAAAAAGTCTTTTGGGTCTGCTTGGGGTATCAAAGTATCTAGGCAAACATTTCCAGGCAAAAAATCCTAAAAATCTAGATTTTGTTGCAAATTTGGGAGCCATACATGTCTCCCCATTGTTTCTTTATGAACTGCTAACCTAAACTCTGTTCCCAATCCTTTCTGGCCTCCTCTGATTCTCTAGTTAAAGTGCAATGTTTTATACACCCAACTAATTATCCATTTTTAAACAGCAGATTCTGTTCTAGATTCAATTAAAAACTCAACCAGTGTAGGTCTTTCATTTAAGATTCCCCTATCCTCTTCTCTTTGTCTATACTTTAATATCAATCCTTGATAGGGAAGGCAATCACTAGCCTGCAATCTAATGTCTTTCTTTGCCTCTTCCTATTCTAATATCATTCCCTCTAAGTATTTGTTCCCAATACCTTGGTTATTTTGCCAGCTTCCGCCAGTAAATTCCAGCCCTCTCTTGTCTGTTCTCTGTACTCCTAATTACAGTCATCCCTATTGTCAAAATCTCTTTTCTCCATTCCAGTGTTGGCTTAGTTCTAAGCATACATTCTGCTACTCTGTGAATATATTCTGTAAGACTATTATTCTTTGCAGGGATCGGAGTCCAAAATCTCATTCTTTCCTTATTTCTTGACTTAACATTGCATCCCCTTCCAGTTTTGAACTGTAGCTTTCTGATTGTTTTATGTACAACAGCCTTGGCTAGGCATTTCTAAAATATTCCTTCAAATCAGGTAATCTGAAACCTTCCTGTTCTGTTGGCAGGATCAGCTTACCCCACTTGACTCTCGCTGTCTTCCCTTCCCAAATAAAATCCTTCAACTCTATTAAGTACTATCCACAACTTCTACTATGTTTGATCAAAAAAAAAAATACGCCTGACCTCTGGATAAAACTAAAGGGACTAAACATTTTACCGCTTATATCTTACTAGCCATATACAAAGGCAAGAGATTCTAGTTTCTCAGCTTTTGTATTATCTTTTTAGTCTCTTCCCACATATCCTTACCTGCCATTGCAGAATCCTTTTTAATTCATACTCCTAAATACTTCATTTTATCAAGTCTCCATAAATATTGGTATTGCTGAAGCAATTCAGTGGGTGGGTACATAGTTTATAGCTACAGCATCTGTTTATCTTCATTAATTTTATATCCAGAAAAAGCCCGGAATTGTCTTAGAACATTCAACAACAATGGGATATCCTTTTCTGGTTCCATCAGATACAAAATAATATCATCTGCAAATTACACCAAATTTTCTTGAATACCATACCAATTAGATCCTTGGATTTCTGATGCCCTTATTTTCTTTCCCAATGGTTCTAAATATAGCACAAATAACAAAGGGGAAAGAGGACACCTCTACCTGGTTCCTCTGTTCAGGCATAAGTTATCAAAGAGGAAGCCTTCCACTTTGATTTTTTACCTCCAATCCCTCAAATACCCTTCTAAGTAACCTTACTAAATCAGGAAATGCAAATGCTTCCATTGCCCTACTCATAAAATCCCACCTTACTCTATGGAATGCTTTCTCTGCTTCAAGAACCACCGATTACAGTGGTATTTTCTTACATTCTGCTCCCTTCTGAATCATTGTTCGATTAATGTTGTCAAATGTTTTCCTCCTCTACACATTGGTCGATATTGATCAATTTTGGCATCACCTTTGTCATTCTTTTAGCTATTATAGACATTTTTATAATCATGGTTTAAAATTAAAATGGGCTCTACGAAGATGATCAGATGGGTCTTTACAGTCTTTCGGTACTACAGCCACCAAAGCATTTTTTCCAGTATGTTGGTGCCTCTCCTCCTTTTAAAATACTGTTAAACAAAACCTTACAGATCTTTATCACCTTCTTCCCTACTAGCTTCCAAACTTTCTCTTTAATACCATCCATTCCTGGAGATGACTTTCCTGCAGATTGATTATACTTCAACAATTTTATCTCATTTCCTACAATATTAACTATTAGATTTTGAGCCCCATCTAACTCTAACCTTGGCATATTTAAATCTTCCATTAAAAAAAAAAAGCACAAATGGGAAAAAAAGTTTATGTACTCACCGTAACGTTCCATGCGAGTTGTTCCATCTCGTCTTCATTCTTCAATGATGGGTACGGAGCCGATCCTCTTCTCTGACATGCCAACTAGCAAGCTCAAAGTTCTCCAGTAGCTCGAGACCCAATCCCTTATCCGACAATGCACTGCTGGAATTACCTCAGATCTTGTTTGCTGCGTACCATATAGAAGTACAATAATTATTCTGCCTAGGAATGAAGACGCATTGAAAAACCACGATGAAGACAGCCTCCAGGTCAACTGCCAGCCAGAAGGGGGAAGGAGGGAGGGACATGAGAATGAAGGACATGGAACGTTATGATGAGTACATAACTTCTTTATGTGAAGTTGTTCAATTTTGCCGTTCATTCTTCACTGATGGGTAGCATCCCTAGCACCCTGATCTTGGGTGGCTCACGGAGTACACTCTTCAGAACCGTAGAGCCAAATGAAGTCCTATCCCTGGAGGCCTTATCCACTTTGTAATGAGTTATAAAAGTGTGAGGTTTAGACCATGTGGCTGCTGCACAGATGCTGTCCAAAGGTAATTTGGCTTGAAAGGCAGAAGAGGTAGAAACTGCTCTGGTTGAATGAGCCTTTACCTTACCAGACAAGGGCATGCTATGACAAGAATAAGTGTAGGTGATACAATCAGACAGCCACTTACGGCTGTTTTGGCAACTGGTTTATCTTTCCTGGCCTCAGAAAAAGACACAAAGAGCTGATCTGATTTCCTAATGTCTTCTGTTCTGTCTAAATAAAATTTAAGTTGTCTATGAACATCGAGTTTGTGCAACATATATTTCAATTTGTTGGTATGATTAGGGAAGAAAACGGGCAACTCAATGACTTGATTAATGTTAATCTCAGAACCTACTTTAGGCAAAAAGAATGGATTTGTCCTGAGAGATACTCTATCAGCATGGAAGACCATATAAGGGGGCTTGATGGATAGGGCTTGGAGCTCTGACACACTGCAGGCTGAAGTGATGGCTACTAGGAAGATAGTTTACCATGACAGAAATTTTAGTTCACAAGATGATGCAGGCTCAAAAGGAGGAAGAATGATGCGAAATAATATAAAATTCAAATTCCACGGGGAGAAAGGTGTTTTCACTGGAGGCCACATGTGAAAAGAACCTTTTAGAAAAGCCTTAGACAATTGGTGAACCACAATATTTAAATCATCGATTCCTAAATGGAAATTAGATATAGCAGCTAATTGCACTCACACCGTAGCAGCCGCTGCGCCTTTGTTGATTTCTGTCAAGAATTGTAAGATAGAAGACAATGGAGCTTGGTAAGGGCCAATGTTGTGGGAAGAAGCCCAAATGGAAAATCTCTTCCACTTACTACAAAACAATTTTCTAGTGGAAGGTTTATGGGAAGCCAACAAAATTTGACTTGTGTCATGGGAAAGATTATAAAGCCTGGCTATGTGGGGAATTGGAGCCGCCAAGCGGTCAGCTTCAGTGTCTGCAAGAATGGATGAAGATCCCCTGACAGATGCGTCAACAAGTCCGGAACTGGGTCCAGGATCCATGGATCTTCCAGAATGTGATGGTAAAGAAATGGAAACCAAATCTTCCAAGGCCAATGAGGGGCTATAAGGATGATAGTCCGTCCCAGCGACTTTGCTTTCTGTAAGAATTTGGGGGTCAGGGGAATTGGTGGACATGCGTAGAGGAGACCCGGGGGCCAATCATGGACAACAGCATCCCTCGGGGAGTGACCTGGAGTGGGAATCAGGGCAAAATAGCTTCTGCATTTTTGCTGATGTGACTGGCGAACAGGTCGCAGGAAGGCTGTCCCCATTTGCAGAAGATCCTGTACGCAATCTCTTGTTTCAGGGACCATTCGTGGGGCAATAAAATTGCTCTGCACAGTCTCTGTCCGCTATGACGTTGGATTTGCCCAGGATGTGCGTTGCTAACAGAAAGTGCTGGGATGACACTGCCCACTGCCACACTCTGAGGGCTTCTCAGCAAAGGGGATAAGACTTGGTCCCGCCTTGCTTGTTCAGGTACCTGACCACTGACATGTCGTCTGTCAGTATTGCAATTGTCCCAAGAGGAAGAGAGTCTTGAAAGAATTGCAACGCTAGAAGTACTGCTCTCATCTCCAGGACATTGATATGCAGATGTGATTCTTGATCTGTCCATGTGCCTTGGGCAGTCTTTCCCTGAAAAAGCCCCCCCCACCCTATCAGGGAAGCGTCCGTGGTCACAGTGGCAACTGGAGGGGGGAGCATGAAGGGACGTCCTATTTTGACATGAAGAGACGTCAACCACTACTGAAGATCCTTCTTACAGGAATTAGTTATCAGGATCATGTGACTCATTGGAAGTTCTTTGGTAAGACCATTGCGTGAATAGAAGCCATTGAAGGATTCTCATATTCATCCTTGCTAACAGGATTGCCAAAATAGCTGCCGCCATCAATCCTAGAACTTTCAATACCTCTACAGCTGATGCTCTGTTCTTTGATATCAGGGACCTGATGTGTTGGCGAAGAATACAAATTCTTTCTGGTGGAAGACGAAGAGTGGTGGTTGACGTGTCTAATTCTGTCCCAATAAAAATGATATGCTGCGATGGCAACAAGGCAGACTTTTCAAAGTTGACTGTAATGCCTAGCTGATCGCAGAGTGTCAGAGTAGCCTCTCTCGCTTGAAGAAGTTGATGCCTAGTGGTGGAGGTAAGGAGCCAATCGTCCAAATACGAAAACACCTGGAAATCCTAAACACCTCAGGTGAGCCGTGACTACTGCCAAGCACTTGGTGAACACTCTGGGGGCTGTAGTGAGAACCAAAGGACAGGGCTCGGAACTGATAATGATTGGCTTCCAGCCGGAAACGCAGGTGATCTCTGGATGGCCTGGCCATCTTTATGTGGTAGTACGCATCCTTGAGATGGATCGAGCACATCCAATTGTCCTTCCCTAGAAACGGGAGAATGGACTGTAGCGTGACCATTCGGAACGTCTCTTTTCTCACAAATTGGTTGAGTCTGCTGAGATCCAAAATGGGTCTCCAGTCCCCCCGTTTTCTTTGGAACCAAAAAGAATCTTGAGTAAGTTCCGAATCCTGTTTGGTCTACCGAGACTGGCTGGATGACTCTTTTTTTTCTAGAAATCGGCGTACCTCTATTGCTGCTTGTCCCATGTGACTGGGTGGAATGTCTGGGATTTTTTTGATGGGAAGGGGCTGGATGGAGAACAGTATGAAATACCCTCTGGAAATGATACTTAGTACCCAACTGTCATTTGTTATATTTAGCCAGGCTTTTGGGTACAATGACAAGCGACCCCTGACTGCCTCCAGAGTAGGACAGCTGGGCCTCCCTTCAGGAGCACTGGTAGGACTGACCAGAGAAGTGATCTCTGTCACCCTGGTGTTGCGGACTGCCTCTGCAGTGAGGGTGGCGTCTTCCATCGAAACCCCCTCCTCTGCCTCTGGAGGGGGGGCTCTCCACGTGTGTCTTGAAAGGCTCCTTGGGCTTTCCGGAACCACATCTTTCCTCCCCTCTGACCTTTAGGAAAGGATCAAGTGGGGGTGGAAAAACGGACTCCGACAGCAGACAGAGTCTTTCCTTCTTGCTCACACCTGGTTAAAGTCTCCTTCACCTTTGGCCCAAACAAAGATGAGCCGTCAAATGGCATATTAGTAAAGGAAGACTTGAAGGGTTCCGCAAAGGAACAGAGTTGCATCCAGGCATGCTTACGAAGAGCGATTCCTGTACCTGCAGCTCTACTCGAGCCATCAGCTGCGTAAGATACGAGACGCATGGACAAGTTGACTATCGAATTGAGGGTAGAGAGCTGAGTGGCAATCTTGTTGGATACCCTAGTAGCTACAGCACCCTGAAGAGCATCTCCCAACTCCTTAAGGAGATCTCTCTGCAGTCTGGTAAAATGTGTCAAGTAGTTCAGTGATCTGAGTGAGAAACTCGTTGAACTGAACATGTGTTTCCCATATCTATCCATAATCCTAGATTCTCTGTTAGGAGGATGGATAGACGAGGAAGTCTCAGACATTTTCTTTTTTGGTGGCTGCCGCCACCACCATGGCATCAACAGGGACTCCCTTGGTCAAAAAGGACTTATCCACGGGTGCAGAAATAAACTTATTAGGCCTCCTAGGAACAGGTTCCATAGATTCTGGTGACTCCCACGCCCTGCGAGAGACCAGATCCATAAGCTCATCGTAGGGCAGAGATACTCAAGAGGTGGAAGGTTGAGACCCGAATGCCTTCAGGAGAACTGACTCATCCTCAGTAGGGCTCTTGGACTGCCAATCACCCCTCTGCCTAAGGATTAAAACAATCTCCGCAAAGGAGATGTCCTCAGAGGATGATCTTAGGGGACTCTTCTGATTCATCCAAGTCGGTGATGGAGCAGACGACACTGGAGCAGGTGTCGGCTCCAAGGGATCCACAATCATCAGGTCCGGCTCCAAAGGTCCGGTATGGCTCGGAGGAGGAGCAGACAATTGGGTCTCGACAGCAATTTAGCTAGGCCTGGTGCCTTTAAGAGTTTCTGAACCAGCCAGTCCATATCCAGATCAGAAAGGCTGACAGAGGACATGGAAGAGTGGACAGATGGAGCCGATTGGAGTAGTATGGATGGAGGTTTTTCGGCAATCGGATCCAGAGCAGTGTCCCGGTTCTGAAAAGAACAGACTGTCGGCTCCGAAGGCAGTGGAGCCGGTCACCACACTGACAGTTTTCCTTTTTTAGACCTGGATTCAGAGGAAGATTTGTATGATTTGCTGGCCCCATCCTGGTCAGACAATGCCTCAGGAAAAGTGTGTTTGATAAAACCCCTATCAATTAACTTCTTCCTTTCTGCAATCACTCTGGTGGAAAAGGAGTGACAGATACTGCATGACTCTTGCAAGTGCACCTCACCCAAACAGTAAACACACTGCACACGGGCATCCGTGACGGACATTTTCGGTCCACAGTCTGGGCATTTTTTAAACCCAGACTTTGGATGTTTATCTTTTTCTTCAGACATTTCATAATATCCAATAAAATGGAACACACAGTTTAACTATGAGCTATTTAAGAAATCTAACTAACTCACACAAAACACACACAGCCCAAAAGGGGCAACTGATAACTATATCAATATAAACAGGATTAAGTAATCCAATAACAAGAGTCCCATTACAAGGAACACTGACTAACAACTCTAAGAAGAGATCCTATGGCCAAAGGCTAGAAAGATTTTACTGAGGAAAGGGGGCTGAACAAAGAAAACAACTATTTACTAGCTAGCAATATCTAGTATTATATAGTAATCAAAGATGTATAAAAAAATTGAAATATATAACTTGCTGAAATTTGAAAAGTCCCAATAATAGTCTCGAGCAACGCTGGAAACCAAGAGATCCGTGCTACGGCAAACTAGATCTGGGGTAATTCCAGCAGTGCATTGTGAAATAAGGGGTTGGGTCTCGAACTACTGGAGAACTTTGAGCTTGCTAGTCGGGCGTGTCGGAGCCAAGGATCGCCCCCCGAACCCATCAGTGAAGAATGAACGGCGGGAATGAACAACTTACATTATTTATTTCCTCACTTCTCTCCTTTATAGAAATTTTCACAGAATTCCTGAACTATTTCCGATACCTATACAGGACATCTGGTTATTTTTCTTGTTATAGGCTTCCTATGTTAGCAACAACCCCTTTTACTTTATGTTGCCCAAGTCATTGTGCCTAAAGTTTTTGTGCTCTGGAGTTAAAAACAGTTGCTTAAAAGCAATTTTTCTAAAATCATGCTTATTACCCAGGTACTACCTTATTTTCTCTTTAGCACTCTGCAATTACTCCTCTTCTTGTGCTGCGAGATTCCTCTTATTTTGTTAAACTTTAACTCTGCTGGCCCCTCTAAATAATTATTATTTCTTAACCATATCTTTTTTTTTTTTATTTCTACCCTAGTTGTAAACTCCATTTTCATTTTATCCCACTCACTAGCTACAACTTCTGGAGTACTTTCTATTTTCCCTAATAACTCCCAGATAATTTCCGCTACCCACTCCTTAAATTTCTCTCTTTGTAAGGGGTAAGGTGGGGAGTGCCAGTGTCTCATCTTTATTTAATTACCCTGCATTTTTATCTTACTGGCATATGATCTAAAATAGTTACTGGATGTGTATCAAAGTTCTCACTTAAATGCACATGTTCTTGTGAAATATAACTTTTGTCTAGTCTAGCCTAATTATTGTACCTTGGGGAATATCGAAATTCTGTCAGAGTTCCTACTACTGAATTCAATGTCTTTCATACCAAATATTTTCATATTTTGTTATATTTCCCCTTTTAGCCCCGAAATATATCCTCACTGTTGCAAATCAAATTCCAGTCCCACCTTTAAGTAATATTCCCTGCTGAAAGCCAACTTCTCCCAAATTTAAGCTCCATATTAGTGGTTTTAGGTGGACTATAAATACATGCCAGCGTAATCCTTATCCATTGCCAGTAGCCCCTTACTACCACAAATCTGTCATTATCTTGTTTATCATTATCCATCACTATCAGAGCTCTTCTACAATTAATAGAAGTACTCCTGTTTTCCTTTGTCCCTATCTTGCAGAATATCCATTCTGAAATCCTTTCTTCATCATATTCACAACCTCAAGTCTTTCCAAATGTGTCTTCTGTAGCTCTGCTATTTGCACTCTGCATTTAATACAATTAAGTATTCTTTCCTTTTTGTCTATACCTGTGAGACCATTTACATTCCAAGTTAATATGGTAAGGGTCACCATTATGTTAAGAAGTCATTATTTTCATTATATATGGTAGCTTTTTAAATGTCTATTTCCAGGTTTTGTGATGCACGCCATCCATTAATAATTGCAGGTTAATCCTTTATACAAGTTTTATCATCAACACTAGAACCTATGTCACATTTTACAAGACTTTTTGTCATATCAAAAACCCTCAAGCAAAAAACAAAAACCCCTATAACACCACATAACCAGTTGGCTCAATACAAATACATATAACCATGTACATCTTCAAATAATGAAGTTTACAACATTTGTGTGGACAGCTGCTAACAGGCCCTAATTAACCTGAAATTGAAGTTATTCTTTATGCTAAAATGCATGTTACTGCCTGTGGGTCTACTTACACTAACTCATGTTTATTCTTTGTTTTACCTCTACTTCCCACCCCACTAATGTGAGAATAACTTGCATGCTATCAGCTTGTATGCATGGAAGTGTATAAAGAAAAAAGAAAAATGTAGTCCACTGCTAGAACCTGAAAGACAAGCTGAAATGCTTAATGCTAAAGGAAAAACGTTTCATTATATTCGGTGTTCTCATATTTACTTGTTTGGTTTCCACTTAAAATTGGTTATTAGATTAAGTGAGAGAAAACACGTCGGCTCTACATACATTATGATCAGAGTACTTTTACACCACATACCCCATCTCAACAACCCAAGATTACAACCTATTAACTTAAATATACTTTTGTCCAGCTTTTCTTCTTGTTTTGCACTGTAATGTATGCATTTCTTAATACCAAAAACGGAGAAAAAGATGAAAAAAAAAATCTGTTGACTTCAATGACTATCACATACAAGAACTAAAAAGCTAACAATAAAATATGCAATTTATGTTGTGAAGAATTTCATAGAAATACTGTTAACAGAAATTATTTTACTTTACTTTTTCTTTCATCCTTCCCTTCACTCAAAGTCATTTCAAACACTAACGTGAAGTAAGACAAGTGATTTTCAGCTCCACACAAATTTAACAAAGTCAACAGAAGTCCAATCTTTCCACTTATAAAGCTGTATTTCACAAATGTGTTAAGATGCTATGCAGTCTCACAGTTATTCGTTAATTTCCGTGTTGCTGGTTTTCTTCCTGTTCATCTCAGTTTCCCAGATTCAGATTCCATTTAAATTCCACGATACTCCCGATTGTTCCGGTCAACTCCTATGTATTTCTCTGTCTCTCAAGCATTTTCCTTTGCAACAGTGGAAAAGGTTTCAATGGCAAAGTCTCTACATGTGCTTTATTATCAGAAGAATGAAAAGCAGAGTCCCCTTCTGCTTGATGGCATATTTTTGGTTGAATAAACTTTTGCATTTTTTCCCCTTCTGCTTGATGGCATATTTTTGGTTGAATAAACATTTGCATTTTTTCCTTAGCTGGCTCTGCATCCAAAAACGGCTTTGATCCTCCAGGAAAAAAAATATTCTTTAGACATCAAGATACAACAACTTGAATCTCACACCTGCATCTCAACATTCCCTGATTACTGAAATAAATCTTTCTCTCTTCTGCCTGGTATATAGTGAATAATCATTTTCCATAAAAAACTCTACGGTCTCCTACTTTTAATACTTTGCTGTTTTGCCACAGTTTTGTCAGATCAACTGTTTCTGTTGGCATGTTTGATTCTTTACTAATATAGGTCTTGGCTGCTTTCTCATGTCTAGATTTGGAGCATACAAATGGCATGCCCTTTTAATTAATAGTTCCTGCTGTGGAATACCAGTCGAGTTTCTCATTTGTGCCTTCATAAAACTAATACACTGTGTTCTCTCTAGTTTCTCTGGTACAGCAGATCATTTCAAACTTTCTCTACATGCTGGATTCTCTACTTCTACCACTTTTTGAAACATCTCTTCTTGAGGAGTCTCATATTTGGTCAGCATTTTCTTAATTTCAACTTCTAATTTTTACAGTTTTATCAGCCCATATGAATAGCTGTTTAAAGCTTCTCCCATTTTTTTCAGCCTTTTGTTATTTGAGTTGATATACTCCGGTGTTTCATTTATTTTATTCAACTCTGAGCAGATATGACTTATTTTTCCTCTAAATTAATAAAAGCCACGTCTTACACCAAAGCTGGAGCTTGAACTACTTTTTTGCTGAACAGCTGCAGGATTCTTCCTAGGCAGTACTTTCTCTTCACCTTTTCTAGCTGATTTCCTTTCAGGCTCTCTTAGTTTCTTTTTTGCAGTCATCCAAGCAGTGTACTTACTAGCCAGTAACTGAATTTTACTTAAGTTGACATCACTGGCTGTTGTTTCTCAGTTTCTGTTTTCACACTTTTGATCAGTGTGGAGCCGTCATGGAAGTCCTAGAAATTAAAAGTTATGTACTCACCATAATTATGCATCTGTGTTTCCCATTTTCATTCTTCCTCAAATGACAGGTCTCTGATCCGACCCCGGATCCAGGTAGGACACATTTACGAGACTCTTGGATCCAAGTCTCAAGCTTCTCCCTTTACCTATAAAGCCCTAGTCACCCTGCAATACCTCAGATCAAGTTTGCTGCCCGATAACCATTATTAGAAAGAACTAATCTCAGGCTAAAATAAAAAGAAGGCTAGTAAAAAAAAAATGGTGCTCAAACCCAAACAGAGGTTCCACAACAACCATATGGTCACTCCAGGAGTTAAAGGGAAGGGGGAAGGAGGGTGGGAAGTTGAGGAAGAATGAAAACAGCACAGTTACATAGTTATGGTGAGTACACAAGTTTAATATCCGATGTTGTCCTTTTCATTTGTTCCTCAAATGGTGGGACAGTCCCCAGCTACGTGAACCTTGGGTGACCCTCATGGAAAGATATTTCAGAGTACTGCAAAGCCAAAGGTAGCCCTGCTTTTGGAAGTCAAATCAATTTGTAATGAGCAATAAAAATATGGGTATTAGACCAAGTAGCTGCAGCACAAATGTCATCAACAGAAGCCCTAGACCAAAAAGCAGATGATGTAGCCATGGATCTGGTAGTGTGCGCTTTACGAAGTCTGGGTAAGGACAAACCTCACTGATGGTCAACAAAGAATATGCAGTCCGTCAGCCGTCTAGTTAAGGTAACTTTAGAAACTGGTTTACCCAGTTTGTTGTGGGAGAATGAGACTGACAATTGATCTATCTTCCTGAAATCTTTTATTCTATGGAGATAAGAGAGGAGCTATGTATATCCAAGAGATGAAGCATGCATTCACTTTTACTAATGAAGCTGGGAAAGAAAACAGGGAAGTTAATGGCTTGGTTAATACCCGCTTCCAAGGCTTCTTTGGGCAAGAAGGATGGACTGGCTCATAAGGTAATACTATCTTTGTGGACGATCAGATATGGGAATTTGGGAGAGAGCCTGGAGCTTGGATACTTGTCTCGCAGGTGTAATGGCCATGACAAAAGCAGTTTTCCAAGATAAAAGATTTAAGTTAGATCTAGTTGATGGTTCAAAAGGACTGAGTCAAACCCCCACAACAACTGTTATATCCCAGGGTGGTGTAGGGTCCCTCACTGGGGGGCCTAAGCAAACAAAGTACCTTTAAGGAAAGCCTAGCCATTCACCTGGATGAAAATTAAATATCACTACCAACTGCACTTTAATAATAGAGAAACTAGTCCCTCCTTGAAAAACAGATGCTAAAAACTCCAGCACAACTGAAATAAGGGAAGTGAAGGGGTCTAATTTCCTCTGCAGAGCCCAGATAATCTCTTCCATTCACTTTTGTAGATTTTCATGGTAAAGGCCTTCTGGGATGATTTTAAAATTTGTCGGACTGGGAAGGAAACCCTGGGCTGTCTAACCATTAGTGGAAGTGGAGAAACCATGCAGTCAACTTGTGACCTGCAATGTCTGGGTGACCCATCCTGGTGGGATGAGAGAGAACGCATGGACTGGGGTCTAGTATCTAGGGTGGATACTAAAGGTGACACCAAAGGAAAGGGAACCACATGAAGTAAAAAGTGGGAAAATAAGGAAAATTGTGCTCTTCAACTGAAGTCCCTTCTGTAAGGATTTAGGAAATAGAGGTATCGAGGATAACTAAGGGAGACTGGACAACCAAGTCTGCACCAGAACATCTCTCAGTAATTTGCCCAGAGGGAGGTAGGGATCAGGGCAAAGAACCTATTGCACTTGTTGTGGGGATATGCAAACAGATCACAGCAAGGCTGAACCCCATCGAAGGTAAAATCTCTCAGACACTAATCGAGACTCCACTTGTAAATCATCTGTATGGACCTGTTGAGTTTGTCTGCTAGTACATTGTTTCCCCCCAGAATGTGCATTGCCATAAGAAAGCAGTTGGAGATGATCGTCCACCACCACATTCTCACTGCCTCTCAACAAAGGGTGTGTGATGGGGTCCCCCCCGTTTGTTGATGTATCAAAGCACAGGCATTTTGCCGGTCTGAACTGCAATTGTCCTGACAGGAAGAGCATCATGGAATGCCTGAAATGCTAGGAGGGCTGCTCTCATCTCTAGGACAGTGATGTGCAAAACAGTCTCTTTTGGAGACCACATGGCTTGGACCATCCTTTCCAAGAAATATCCCCCCCCCACCCAAACTGGGAGGTGTCTTTGGTTATGGTTACTGGGGTTGGGGGAGACAGGAGGATGGCCTTGAGAAACCTTGTCTGATTGAATCCACCAAAGCAGGTAGTCCCTGCATACATGTGTAAGTTTGACCAGTGAAGACAATGGATAGTGAAGAATTGACCAATGAACAGCTAAAGTCTATTGAAGAATGCACATACAAAAGTGAGCCACAGGAAAAAAGGTTATGGCTGCTGCCACCGACCAAAAAGTCTGAAAAATCAGACTGGCTGGAGGAGAAGGGCATAAGATAACTTGTTCCACTTGACACTGATGGTCCATACTCTCTTCAGTGGAAGGGAGGCTAGCTGACCGGCTGTATCCAAATGAGCACCTATGAACTCCAGGGTTTAAAATGTGACCTGCAAAGTTTGATCGAGATGCCTAGGGGTTGACATAACTGGAACAACTAGTCTCTGGATTTCTCAAGGAGAAGCCTGGATGGGACTGTAAGGAACCAGTCATCTAGGTATAGAAATGCTCGGAAACTTAGCAGTCTCAACTGGGCTGCTACCACTGCCATACATTTGGTAAACACCCTGGGTGCTGTGAAGAGACCAAATGCAGGGCTCTGAACTGATAGTGATTGGCCCCTAGACAAAAGTGCAAGTGTTTCAAGAGCACCTCTTCACCTTGACATGATGGTACACGTCCTGAAAATTGATGGAGCACATCCAATCGTCCTTTCACAGAAATGGCAGAATGGACTGAACTGTGACCTTTCACAACTTTCAGTTCTTTACAAATTGATTCAGTTTGCAGAGTTCCAGAATTGAACTCAGGCCCCCTGTTTTCTTTGGCACTAAAAAAAATATCTTGAGTAGATTCCAAACCCTCTCTGGTCTGGTGGGACCTCCAGGATGACTGTTGTCTAGCAATTTTTGAATTTCTATGGTTGCTGCCTTCCTCTGTTTATATGGGACGTCAGGAAGCCTTTTTTTGCTTTGCGGAGATTGTGAATATGGTATAAAATAACCTCTAGATATGATTCTTAGCACCCAAGTATCTTTTGTGATTGATGTTCAGACATCTGGGTGCAGAGACAAGCCCCCCCCCCCCCCGACTGGCTCCACAAATGAGCAGGCAACCTTTCAGGAAAGCTGAAAGAGTTTATCTGAGAAAGAGTACAAAACCCCCTGACTTTGTGGGCCTCCTCTGCTGTGAGGACGGTGTCTCCCATTAGAACTCCCCCTTCAGCCTTTGGGGGAGATATGCCCTTGTGAGTCTTGAAAAGGACCCTGGGACTTACAGAACCACATTTTCCTTCCTCTTCACAGATTCCTGGAAAAGTATCACTGAGGGGTAGAAAAAACAGATGCCCATGGCAGACAAGCTCTTTCCACCCTGCTCACTCCGAGAATGCTTTTCCTCAACAGTGGGACCAAACAAGGATGATCCATCAAAAGGAGCACTGTTGAAGACTTTGAAGGGCTCCACAAAGTCGCATAAGCGCATCCAGGTATGTCTTCTTACGTCTGTGCCTGAACCCACCACCCGTGAGGCACCCTCAGCAGCATGGGAAATTAACCCCATGGAAGCATTAGAGATAGACAGAAGGGTGTCCAACTGTAAAGAAAGTTTCTAGTGGTCATCCACAGACATGGACTCAGAAAAGGTTTTGGAAAGCTCTTTATTTGAATCCCTCTGCAGCCTGGTGAAATGTGCCAAATAGTTTAGCGACTGTAAAGCAAAGGCTGCTGAGGCATAAATATGATTCCCGAATCTGTCCAACCCCCTGGACTATCTGTTAGGGAGACAGACAGAGCAGCTCTGCTCTACTAGCTCTTTCTTTGTGGCTGCTGCTACAACCATGGCATCAACAGGGACCCCCTTGCTCCAGTGGGATCTGTCCTTAGGAGGGGCAAAGAACTTGCCAGTATGGTGGGGGATGGGTTCTACAGTATCTGTAATAATATTGCTCGATTTGCCACAGCATCTCAGTCTAGAACTCACCACTGTCTAAATTTAAAACAATTACACTGGTTAGAACTTCCTAACAAGCTTATCTATCAACAACTCCTAATAGCACACAAAATCCTATATCAACCATCAAACACACCTGCTCTTAGCAGCCTCCTGACTGTTAACACTACTAGAACTACAAATTCTGCAGGGAACTGCCTATTCTCCAACTCAGTTGGCAAAATATGGAATAACCTTCCCTCACACATCTCCTCTCTAGCCACTCTTCCACTCTTTAAGAAACAACTTCTAATACATCTGAACAAGTTCTGGCTTTGCTCTTGTACCAATCCTGACTAACTACTTCCATCTATCCCCTATCATAATTCTTTATTCACCACTATAATATTCCCTCTGACTACAAATGACTTAATGCCTCTATAGTTACTATTGTTCTCATACAGATAATTTTTGGTTTAACAATTATGTATTACATATTGAACATACCATATTTTGTACTGAAAGCAGCTAATGCCTTCCTTATTACTTAGTTGTTTTATTTGTCTTCTTTTTAGATTTGTATTACCTGTACTAAAATCACTGTATTTTTGCTTATTGCCTTTGTAATAAGTGTTTATTGTTTATGTTTATTATCTTGCTTGAATCTTCGGTTCTTTTCTCCACGGGCCTCCACTGAAAATGGACATGGATCCAGCTGGACTAGCCCGGTCAACAAATGTAAAATAATAAAAATAATAATAATAATCTGGCTCCTTCCACACCTGACAAGAGACTAGATCTATAAGTTCATCAGCTGGCTGAGTCACCAAATATGTAGATGGGCCAGACCCAAAAGCTTCCAGGAACACTGACTCCTTGTGCGACTGACACAAACATCACATCCTCAGAAGTCCTAAAGAAGACTGCAGAGGTAGCCATTGCCCTCATGGAATGAACCTGGGGTTTACAGGGTAACAGCTTATTTTGATAAGCGTAAATAAAGGAGATGCAGTCTAGAAGCCATCTGGCTAGAGAAACTTTCGATATCTTTTGATCAAGTTTACTAGGAGCAAGGGAGACAGCTGCAAGTCTTTCCTGAAAGGCTTGGTTCTGGAAAGGTAGAAATGCAGTTGTCTACGAACATCTAAAGTGTAAAGATCTATTCGCCTTTGTAAGAATAGTTGGGAAAGAACACTGGCAGATGAAGAGCTTGAGATATGTTAGATTTTGAAGCAACTTTAGGCATAAAAGAAAGGTTTGTTCTAAGTCATAACTTATCTTTATGAAAACAATTCTACTGGCAGAAGTGATAGCTACTAAGAAAATTGTATTCGAAGAGAGAAACTTCAAACTTGGCTGAGAATGCAGGCTCAAACAGAGGTTTAGACAGGATTTCCAAGACCAGACTGAGATCCCACGGTGGTGTCAGAGGGTCTTTGATTGTAGGTCTGTCTTAGTAGAAAAATCCGTTAGAAAAATGTCTTGCACAGCTTATGTGAGGCAAGAGAATGGCCTCTAAAGTCATCATGAAAATTGGAGATTGCTTGCAGCAGAAACAGGTGTGGAGACCTGATCAGTGTTTTGATCACGGACTCAAAGGACAAATCTTTTCCATTTTATAAGGTAAACCTTTAGAGTGGAATCTTTTAATAAGCTATGAGGATGCTATCCACATCCTTAGTTACAGATTCATCCTTGGCTATCACTGGAATTGCAGAAACCAAGCAGTTAATTTTAGGTTTGGAATGTCTTGGTGAGGCTTCTTGGGGGGGGGTGATTAGATCCTGAATGGGAACCAGGAGCAAGGGGGACTCCCAAAGATGATATTTTAGAAGGGGGAAACCAGACTTGTCTGGGCCAGAAGAGGACTATGAAGATGACCGTTGTCTTGCACCACACTGCCATCTGTAGGAACCTGAGGATTAAGGGAAGAGGGGGTACTAATCATAAAGAAGCCCAGGTGGCCACAGCAGACACAGAGTTTCCCTTGGTGATTGTCCCAGGGGAGGGATCAAGACTAAGAACGTGGTAATTTGGGGAGAGGTGAAGCGATCACAGCAAGGAATGCCCCAATGACACTACTGGAATGAGGGACCACTCGTGAGGCAAAAGGAGAGTCCTGCTGAGCTTGTCTGCTAGGCAATTCAAAACTCTACGGATGTGTGTTGTCATGAGAAAGCAGTTCAAGGCCACTGCACAATGTCAAGTCCTCATAGTTTCACAACATAAGGGAGAGGACAGAGTTCACCCATACTTGTTGATGTACCACACTACAGTCATGTCTGTTTAGATGGATATTGCACCCTGAGGAAGGTGGTCCTGGGGTTCCTGCAAAACCACCCTCAACAACAATTTATGTGCATATTAATCTCAGAGTCAGACCACTGACACTAGACCATTCTGTTTTTGCAACCCGCCCCCCCAATCCTTGGGAGGACATGTGCATTGTCACCATCACTACTAGGCGTAGAGTTTTCCAACAGTCATCGCTGAAGACTGAAATCAACACCTCAAGTGTGACTTGCATGAATTCATACCAATGATGGTCTTGGACAGAAAGTGAAGGCTTTGATGCCACTGTGCTCGAAGAAGCCACTGTAGGAGTCTCATCTTAAAATGCACAGTGAACCATTACAAAGGCCTAAGCCACGAGACCCAGAACTTGCAGAACTAGAGCTGCATAAGGAGAAGTGAGGAACGACAGTGGACTGTTTTTCTCAATGTCTGAAGTCTTTTCTGTAGCAAGGAAATTATGGACTGAGTAGTGTCTAGCCTGTATCCATTGAACATGACTGTCTGAACCGGTGTCAAGTTGGACTTCTGAAGGTGGAATGTTATCCCAGAGAACTGTAGAGGCCAAGGAGATAATTTCTCTCGCTTTGAAGGAGGACCCCATTGATGGGCAGCTATGAGTCAGTTATCTCAGTAAGGAAAAGTCCTATATCCTTTTAGTCATAGATCAGCTGCTATGACAGCCATGCATATAGTAAATACTAAATACTCTGGGGGCTAAGGCGAGACCAAATGCAAAACTTTGAACAGGTAGGGACTAGCTCCTGTCTGAAAGCACAGAAACCTCATCAACTCCTTTAAGATCTTCTTTGTGAGGTTAAGTGTCATGGTTGTCATTAGAGCACATGCCTGGAGACAGGCTAGAACTGATTTCACTTTGACCATTTTGAAGCCGGTCTTGTAAACATAACTGTTGAAGTGGTTGAAGTCCAGGATGTGCCTGAGATCCTGAGTTTTTTTTTTGAACCAAAAACAATCTTAAATAAAAGCCTGGGTCTCTCTGGTCTAGTATGACCTCTTGGGTTTCTCTTTTTTCTAGTAGAGAAGCCATCTCTTTCAGCCACTCACCTGAATGGGTGGGGACATTGGGCAATGGCTTGTTAGGCTGAGGAGGAGTTTCTAAAAAGGGAATGTAACAGCCTCTGGATATTTATCCCTCTCACCCATTTGACCTGTGTGATGGCTTGCCTAGTAGTTAGGTAGAAGGAGAGATGTCCCCAAATGCCTCCACAGTACAACAGTTGGGCAGAACTTCAGGTATACTGCTGCTTGCAATCCTAAAAGAGGCCTTGATATCCCTTGGTTCTGTGGACACCCCTATGCCTCCGAGAGAATATCCATTAAAGGGGGAAGGGGACTTCCTGAACCAGAGTGATCAAGGTCCCTTTTGGTTTCAACTATATGATCCCTTGAACTTTACTCCTTTCTTTCATGCAGGGGGTTAAACAGGAATAATCCATGAAGGGGGGGGGGTCATCAGCGAAGGATGCCTTGAAATTCTCCTGAAATTGCCCACAAAGTCACACAGGTGCAGCCATGAATGGCATTTCATTGTTATGCTCAAGCCAGCTGCCCTAGCTGCTCCATCTGCACAAAGAGGTCGGTTATGTTCAACATAGTACTCAAGGTACCTTCAGATTGCTTGCTGGACTCCATCGTAAAAGGGTTCTTCAAAATACGTAAGGCGTTTAGGGACAGATATTTCTGGAACCTATTAATGTGTGCGGCATAATGCAGTGCTCTTCAAGAGAAGGTGTCCAGAGCATATGCCTATTTCTTGAAGCTGTTCATCACCTTGGACTATGTTTTGGGTGGGTGGATGAAGAAGTGTTCTTTACCAACTCTCTACTCGCACCACAATGACTGAGTCCACTGTTGGAGATTTTGGCCAGTGCTGTTTGTCCTTCAGAGAGTACAGTATCCTGTCAGGATTGCTGGGGACTGCCTCACAATTATATGGCTCTTGACATGACCTCTGGACCACTAGGTCAATAAGTTTGCTTGCTGGAGGTACCATCCAAGATTTAGATGGTGCCGAAATACAAGCCACAAAAAATACAGTCTCATTCTGAGGGGGGGATCCATGGGTCAAGGTCCCCTCTGGTGCACAAGTTCCAATATTTCAGCAAATGAGTCATCCTCTAGAGGGGATTGTGGAGAGCCCTCTTGATCCTCTGAATCAGAATCTGAAGTGGCAGACTCAGGTGGGGACTCTAGGTATTTCCTTTTGCAAGTCGTCTTTTTGGGTATCTCGGGATTAGTTACCTGGGTCTTCAGAGGACAAAAGCTGCTGCTGTCGAGCAGGGGGATTGAGACTCAAGGTTCAGCTCTGAATGCTTGAAGAGAAGGAGGTAAAGTAGAAATAGAATCCGAGGGTGGAACCATACCTACGGAGACCTCTGGAGCAAAACAGCCAATCATCCTCTCCAAAATTTGGAAAGCCAAACGTACCTCTGTAGGATCCAAAGACTTCACTCCAGCTGCTGAATCCATCCCTCCCTTTGGAGAAAAGGACACAAGAGGAGAATATCTGACATAAAGAGTTTGGATGGCTCTGATGAGGGCATCAAAAGTCGAAAAGTCAACATGTGATGACCAGACAGGAGCAAAGGAACCAACACTAATGAACCTAATGCCGGCATCATGACTAAAAAACCCTCAGTCATAAGATGGATAGAGCTGGATTGAAATACCTCTGTGCCAAAGACAGGCAAGAGGTCTGCATCAAAGACAAAGGTCCTGGAAGTTAGGATGGATCTGAAGATGCTGCAGCTGAAGTGTGGACCAGTGAAGGAACAATTGGGGCATAGTAGATGGCTCTGGCTACCTTCTGAGCCAAAGGGGATGGAATGGCTCCCATCTCCATCTGGGCCCTTAAAAACATCTGTATCAAATTGACCAAGTCTGCTTCAGAAACACTGTTGTAAGATTTGAAGGACCTGTTCAAAAGAGCTGAAGGTCTCAAAGAAGGGTGCTGGTCTAGTTTGTCTATAGAAATTTCTCTTTTGGGAGAGTCCTGCAGTAAAACAGGTTCAAAAGGGAATGGATCAGGAGGAGATGTGTAAATGGGCATACGGGCCATTAAGACTGGGATCCTCAGTTGTTTCGGCACAGAGGACGAGAATGTCAGATCTGCATGCCTCTTTTCTGGATCTGATTCTTTCAGCTTTGAATGTTTTCTGAGGCCTTCTTTGATTTTGGAGCCTCTGGATTCGAGAGCAGAAAACCTTTGAGAAAGAATTTGTTTCTCCTATCTGCTAAAGCTTGTGGGTCAAACTCCTTGCATATCTTGCAGTCCACTGAGAGATGGGGATGCCCAGGCATACCACACACAAGTCACCTGTGGTAGGATTTTGTGCCCCTACACAGAGAACATTTTTTGAAACTTGTCTGTTTGATGATGATGGGCTCACAAAGACCATCACTACTCTGAAAATACACAGCAAATACAAAAAAGCTGAAAATACGTTACGGAGTTCCAACACACTTCACTAATTTTTACCCTATAACTATGTAAAGTATAAACAGTACTAACGCTACATTATCTATCTCAATAACAGCAACAGCAAGCACAGTGATCAAAACACTCTCTAATTACTAACTTTCTAACGTTATCTAAGGAAAGATTACAGCTAATGTCTACTGAAACTAAGTATGACAGAAAATAGAGCAGTGCAAAATACTGTAGGGAAAGGGGCTACAACACAGCAATTTTTTTAATCTATCTAGAAGTACGAGTATAATAACAGTAAAAAGTTAAGGGCACTAGCTCTAAAAATTATGGGACAAATTTACAAGAAAGCTTTATAAATCAAAGAAAGAGGTGGAACACTTAGCTGAACTAGAGAACGAGTCTGTCTGTGTGGTGGGAAACAAAATCTGAACTAACAATAAGGACAGGTGCATTGTGGGAGGGGAGCATCTTAAAGGGCTTAAGGGTGGAACATTACTGTGGTGGATCAGATTTGAAAAGTGTCTTGAGAACTTATATGTCAGATTGGACAGACTGAATGAATAGGATTCCCTCGTTAATGACTTTTGGCATCTGGATAAAGGCTATGCAAAGATGAGCAAGTTGTCAAAATAAGGGGATATGTAAATGACGTTCAGTCTGCAGAAAGCTATAACCACACTTGGAGTTGTAAACAATCCAAAGGGTAATGCAGAGAACTGATAATGTGACTAAACCAGAAGAAGCTGGAGAGCTGAGTGAATAGTTTGAGGAATAACTGATAGACACATGTTCACTCTCTATCAGATGAGGCACAGAATGAGTCCATGGCAATAGCAATGGCTCCTTGGTAAGTGCTTTTTTTTCCTTTCTAAGGACATCGGAAGCGGAACCAGAAGGACTAATCTATACTGTAGCCAAGGAGGAGATGCCAAAAGCGGTAAGTTTTGCTGCAGCAAGTCATCAGAAGGCAGGTTGATAGGGTCTGCAAGTAATGCACTTACACTCGTGACACATATCCCTCCCAGTCTCTTCATAAAATAAATGCACAAGCAGCACACAACTTCCTTGTCAGTACTCCATTTAAAATACTAAACAGACTAACAGAATAAAATGGGTATACATGCATTTGATTGGCCGGTGGATGGCCAATCAGAAAATGTGCAAAGGCAGTGCAGCAGGTTCTCACAATTGCAAACTGGAGATGGTCTAAACACACAATATCCCCACCTCCTTTTTGACCCATGATAGCGCTTGTTTAGGTGGTAGAGCGATTGGAAATGTCGCATTCGTTTTGTACGACATTCCGACCGTTCGCCACTTTCAAATTCGACATTCCGATTCTGTTACACCCATTCGAGGTTGGTGTGGATGCTCAAATGAATGTATACCAAAAAAATGGTACGCAGGCTGTCACAAAATGAACAGGAGCACTTCAGTGATAAACACATCCCTGCCAATCCCAAAGTAAAACTTTTTTTTTTAATACTAGGTTTCTTAAAGGAAAAAATACCATTTTTTGACAAACTAAAATTAAATAATTATATATAGACACACACGCACATATAAATATATATATATATATATATATATATATATATATATATATATCTATATATCTATACACACACAAATATATGTGTAATATATATATATATATATATATATATATATATTTATAATCTATATATATATATATATATATATTTATTTTTTTTAAAGGGCAGCTATTTCTATGTTGAGGGGTTGCGGAATGAGGACTTCGCTATCAGAAATTAAGCACTTAGTCAAATGCTGTTCCTGTGAAACCACAGAGATGATGCTTCTCAATGCAGCAAGAAAATACTATAGAAATTCACTATCTACTCCACAAATGCTACTCCAATTGCTCCAGTGGCACAGGCTAAGCTATTGGGAATAACCACAGACTCCCACCTAAAATTTGACAGTCATCGCCCCTTAACTATTAAAAAAGTACATGCCAAACTGGGATCACTCTACCGTATCAAACCATTTCTTACCAACAACACAAGATCTGCCATTGCTCGCTCCCAACTTCTATCCATCCTACTATATACATCTCCCATTCTGACTAATCTCAACAAAACTGAACTAAGCAAAATGGAAGCCTGCTATAACAGAATTGCCCGCTTTGCTGCAAATTGCTCATATAGAACTCATCACTGTACTGCTTTGAGACAGCTCCACTGGCTTGAACTGCCCAGCCTCCTAACCTACAATCAGCTCTGCCTCTGACATTCAATCTATTACACACCAATAAGTGTCCTGCCCTCAAAAACCTAGTACAACATCACTCAGCCAAAAGGCCTCTTAGATCATCAAGCAAACTACTACTAAAAGTCACTAACAGCTACAACAGCTTTGGAGATGCACTATATAGTAGTTCAGTGGCTAAAAAAATGGAACTCTGTCCCCACTAGCATTCAAAACACATCGTCCAAAGCCTCCTTTAAAGACCTCATCAGGCAACATCTCAAGCAAAGTTGGCAGTGCCATGATTGCTCCCCAGGCTAGTGAAAGCGGATAAGGTACACATACTAAACCTAGAGTACTTGATAATAGTTTTCAATCTTACAAACACTGGCTAATCTACAATGTATGTACTGTACTTGTGTACTATGTATGTATTCTACCTATGTTCCAAATTTCAGCTGTACACCACAAATCTATTAATTACCTTTATTTTCAAATTTATATTTATTTCTCTCCACTGTAATTGTTGATGTGTTGCATACCACTGTAAAAGCACGTCTTTTGTAATTTGTGTGTATACTGATCATGTCTAAATAACTAAATGTATCTGTAATTTTTCTATGTGGAGCTTTTCTACCCAGGCCTCTGCTGAAAAAGGCCTTTTCAGCTCAGTAAGACACCCTCAGTTAACAAATGTAAAATAAAAATTAAAATAAAAATGTTCACTCTGACTGCTGATTTCCTTTCTTGGGAACTAGCAAATCAGCAGTCAGAACAAAGACAAACCCAAACAGCCTAAAGGCTACTTGCAGTAGTGGAAATAATGAACAGTGACCATTTAACTTGTGTTGCGCATATTATTTTTAAACACCTCTTTGGGGAGGAAAAATTGCCTGAAAGCCAGCTTAAAAAAACACTCATAACTAGGGATCATCATCATTTATCATACAATATTCTGGCAATACTTGTGACCCAATAAAAATAGCTTTGCACTATTGGTGCTACAGTGCACTGACTGCTGCTTTGTTGCAAGTGTGTTTTAAGAGTACCTTCGAGACAGGGAGATTCTGAATGTAAGGAACTAATCCTTTGCCATCTGTGAGGTTACTAATATTTTTATTTTATTTCTTGACATTTGATTACAGGGAAAATCCGAATGGATAGAAGCCCATTTTTGGCAGAGTCCCAGGGAGAAAAGCTCCAAATTATTACAAAACATTTAAACAATAATTTTACAATCATCAAAAATAAAACAAAAACATCTGCAGTTTAAATAATTATAGCAAATTAGACATAATATAAAAAAGAAGTTATGCACTTACCATAAAGTTCCATGTGTCTTGTCGATCTCGACCTTTATTTTCACTGATGGGTCGGATCTGTCTTGGCCTTTACAAAAGCTGGAGGACTTCAGCAAAGCTCGTGACCCTCCCTACCCATAATGCAGTTCCCCAACTTCCTCAAACCTTGTTTGCCCAACTAGAAATCATAAGAAGAGCAACAACAAATATAAAAAAAAAGGTATACCTTAGTAATGCTTATTAATGGTCAAAGTTAACATTTCTGAGGCCATGTAGATTCAAAAAACTTCTGTCCACTTGGTCTCCCAGAAGATCTGGAGGGGGTTTGGAGAGTGAGTTGAGAGAATTAAGGTCGAGATGGACAACACACGTGGAATGTTATGGTACGTACATAACTTCTTTATGTGTTGTTGTCAATCTCGTCTTTATTCTCACTGATGGGACCACATCCCAAGCAACCCAAGTCTTGGGTTGCTCATGGGAGAACATTCCTCAGAACCATAGAACTGAAGGAAGCTCTCTTCCTGGAGGACAAATCCACTTTTTAATGAGTAATAAAAGTATGCGGTTTTGCCCATGTGGCTGCAGCGCAAATATCATCCCAGGGTAACCTTGCTTGATGGGCTGCAGAAGTAGCTACTGATCTGGTAGTGTGTGCTTTAACAGAGAAGGGAAGAACTTTGTTTTTACATGAATGAATGTAGGATATACAAACCCAAACAGCCTAAAGACTACTGCAGTAGTGAAAATAATGAACAGTGACCATTTAGCTTGTGTTGCGCATATTATTTTTAAACACCTCTTTGGGGAGGAAAAATTGCCTGAAAGCCAGCTTAAAAAAACCCTCACAACTAGGGATCATCATCATTTATCATGCAATATTCTGGCAATACTTGTGACCCTATAAAAAT
Source organism: Protopterus annectens (assembly GCF_019279795.1). Lineage (NCBI taxonomy): Eukaryota > Metazoa > Chordata > Ceratodontiformes > Protopteridae > Protopterus > Protopterus annectens. Next base: position 330,552,710 of record NC_056730.1, read on the forward strand.
AGCTTTGCACTATTGGTGCTTCAGTGCACTGACTGCTGCTTTGTTGCAAGTGTGTTTTAAGAGTAACTTTGAGACAGAGAGATTCTGAATGAAAGGAACTAATCCTTTGCCATCTGTGAGGTTACTACTATTTTTATTTTATTTCTTGACATTTGATTACAGGGAAAGTCCGACTGGATAGAAGCCCATTTTCAGCAGAGTCCCAGGGAGAAAAGCTCCAAATTATTACAAAACATTTAAACAATAATTTTACAATCTTCAAAAATAAAACAAAAACATCTGTAGTTTAAATAATTATAGCAAATTAGACATAATATAAAAAAGAAGTTATGCACTTACCATAATGTTCCATATGTTTTGTCGATCTTGACCTTTATTCTCATTGATGGGTCGGATCCGTATTGGCCTTTACAAAAGCTGGAAGACTTCAGCAAAGCTCGTGACCCTCCTTCCCTACCCATAATGCAGTTCCCTGACTTCCTCAGACCTTGTTTGCCCAACTAGAAATCATAAGAAGAGCAACGGCAAATATATAAAAAAAAAGGTATACCTTAGTAATGCTTATTAATGGTCAAAGTTAGCATTTCTGAGGCCATGTAGATTCAAAAAACTTCTGTCCACTTGGTCTCCCAGAAGATCTGGAGGGGGGTTGGAGAGTGGGGGTTGAGAGAATTAAGGTTGAGATGGACAACACACGTGGAATGTTATGGTACGTACATAACTTCTTTATGTGTTGTTGTCAATCTCTTTATTCTCACTGATGGGACCACGTCCCAAGCAACCTAAGTCTTGGGTTTGGTAGTGTGTGCTTCAACAGAGAAGGGAAGAACTTTGTTTTTACATGAATGAATGTAGGATATACAAAGGGTGTGTCATCTAGAATGGGTAATCCTCGAGACTGGCTGACCTTTTTTGGTCTCTGACTAGGACACAAAAAGTTGGTCTGATTTCCTAAATTCTGAAGTTCTGTGCAAGTAAAAATGTAATTGTCTATGTACTTCTAGAAGATGCAACACATACTCAACTTTGTTCTGGTAATTTGGAAAGAACATTGGCAGCTCAATGGATTGACTTAGGTTAGATTCTGACACAACCTTTGGAAGAAATGAGGGGTTAGTGCATAGAGAGACTCTGTCCTTAAGGAAAACTAGGGGGCTATGAGGACAAGGCTTGCAGCTCTGACAGACTTCTGGCTGAGATAAAGGCAACTAAAAAGCACGTCCTCCAAGACAGAAACCTTATATCACATGTGGAAGAAGGCTCAAAGGGGTAGCAAATAATGTTTGTTAGAATTAAATTTAAGTCACATGGAGGGGTTCGGTTCTTATATGGGGGCCTAATCATCATTGTTCCTTTCAACAAAAGTTTTACAGAGTGTGTGTGACATGATGATAGAGCCATTTTCTCCCACATGATAACTTGAAACTGCTGCTAGTTGGACTCTAATAGTAGTAGCAGCTGCCCCCTCATTAAAGAGTTTCACCAGAAACTCCAGGATAGAATGTATGGGAGCAGAAAGAGGGTCTATTTGGTTGTCATTTGCCCACATAACAAACCTGTTCAATTTAATTTTGTATAATCTTCTTGTGGAGGTCTTACGGGAGGACAATAAGGTATGTTTCACCGGGGAAGAAAGAGGAGGAAACTTGGCAATCAAGTAAACTTGAGCAGCCAAGCAGTCAACTTGAGGCTTATAACTGCAAAAGAAAAAAAATGTACCTCTGATGGTCTACTGTAAGAAATGTTAATCACTAGCATGATGTCCCGTTGTCTGTACGTATGCTATATTTATGTTTGTTAATCACTAGCATGTTGTCCTGATGTGTACATATGCCATATGTATTTATGTTACACTTCTTTTTACTCATGTAATGTTTTATAATGTGGAGCTTTTCTCCCCAGGCATACACTGAAAATGGACCTGTTGTCCAGTCGGACTTTCCCAGTAAACAAATGTAAAATAAAATAAAAAATTGAAGGCTGGGATGACCCAATCCCGACGGATGCATCAGTATATCTGAAGCCAGGTCCAGAATCCATGGGTCATCTAGAAGATGAGGCTGTAGAAGAGAAACCAGATCTGACGAGGCCAATAGGGAGCAATCAGGATTATTGTGGTGTCCAACAGACTGGCTTTCTGTAATAACTTGGGAATCAAGAGAAATCTGAGGGAAAGCATACAGGAGTCCTGGAGGCCAATCATGAACTAATGTGTCCCTTGGTGACTCCCCCATTGGAAGGATCAGGGAAAAGTAGTTGCTGTATTTGGTATTAATGGGCAAAGCAAAAAGAATGCAGCAAGGCTGGCCCCATTTTTGGAAAATCTTTTCCACTACTTTCTGATTGAGAGACCACAGTTGGAAAACTTTGCCCATTGCCAGCCCCTTAGAGATAGTCAACAAAAGGGGATAAGATCTGGTTCCTCCTTGTTTATGTACCAGACTACTGACATACTGTCTGACTGAATTGCTATTGTTCCTAGAGGAGAACATTCTGAAATGCTTGCAACGCCAACAGCACAGCTCTCATCTCTAGGATGTTTATGTGCAGGTGAGCCTTATGTTCCTGCCAAGTGCCTTGGACCGTCTTCCCCACATACTGCGCCCCCAACCCTTTCAGGGAAGCATCCATGGTCACCATGGCCTGGAGTGGAGGAGGGATGAAGGGACGGCCTTGAGAAACCAAAGAAGAGTGAATCCACCACTCGAGATTCTTTTTTTGCAACATTTGGTTATGAGAATTGTGTGTGACATCAGCAAATCCAGAATTGACCACTGTGTGGAAAGTAACATTAAAGAATTCCCATATGAAGATGAGCTAGAGGATTAAGTACAATGGATGCTGCCATCTTTTCCAGAACTTGTACAACTTGCCTTACACTGGCTCGAGTTTTCTTGATTAACATGCAAGTGGAGATTGTGAACTCTGTCGCTGGGTAATTTTGCTATCAGCATGGTCGAATTTAACTTTGCCCCTATAAAATTTAAATTTTCAGATGGCTCTAGAACAGATTTTTCGTAATTTATAATAATGCCTAGAGACGAGCAGAGCTGAAGTGTACAGTCGCTGGCTTGTAGCAGAAGATGCCTGGTCAGGGCGGTTATGAGCCAGTCATCCAGATATGGAAACACCTGGAATCCTCTGTGTCTCAAGTTAGCTGCCACTACTGCCATGCATTTGGTGAACACCCTGGGGGGCCATAGTGAGACCAATGGGCAGAGCTCAAAACTGGAAATGACTGGCCCCCTAGCCAAAAGCACAAAAACCTCCTGGATCGTCTTTCCATTCGAATGTGGTAGTACGCATCCTGGAGATCTGTTGAGCACATCCAACTGTCTTTTTCCAGGAATGGAAAGATCAACTGTAGTGTTACCATCCGGAAGTTGGTTTTCTTCACCGATTTTAGTCTGCTGACATCCAATATTGGTTTCCAGTCCCCTGTTTTCTTTGGAACTAAAAAGAATTTTGAGTTAGTTCTGGATCCTCTTTGGTCTGCAGAGACTTCTTGGATGACTCTTTTTCTGAGAAACTTTTGAATTTCTAATGTTGCTTGTTCCTTTTGAATGGGTTGGCACATCTGGAACAGATTTGTTTACGGGAAATGGGTAAGAGAAAGGAAAAATATAACCCCTGGATATTATGTCCTGCACCCATTCATCATTGGTTAACTTTTGCCAGGTTTCGAGGGGCAGTGACAAATGTCCCCCCGAATGCCTCCAGAGGCGAGCAGTTGGACATTCCTTCAGGAGTGCTGAAAGTGTCTACCACAGAAAGATTCTCTGGAGCCCTGATTCCGTAGGCCCCTTCTGCCATGCAGGCAGCATCTTCCATTATTACTCCCCCTCTGCCTCTGGGAGAACTTTCACCCTGAGTGTCTTGATAACACCTTTGAGATTTCATGAACCACATCTTCCCACTGCCCCTCTGACCCTTTGGAAATGGTCTGGTGGGTGTGAAAAAACGTACACCAACGGCAGATATGTTCTTACCCTCCTGTTCACACCGGGTCAGTGGTTCTTTTACCTTGTGCCCAAAGAGGGATGAGCCATTGAATGGGGCATTAACAAAGGAAGACTTAAAGGGCTCAGTGAAATCGCAATGGTGCATCCAAGCCCGTCTCCTAATGGAGATGCCTGAACCCACTGCCCTACTCGCGCCATCTGCAGCATACGAAATATGCCTCATGGAGGAGTTGACCACAGATTTGAGGGTAGTGAGCTGATCATGGACCTCATCTGCTGCTGCATCAGCTACCGCTCCCTTGAGGGACAAATTGTTATCCCAGGGATAAAAATTCAAAGGGGGATATTCCAGGGTGACTCTCTCTCAGTTACTATTGTGCCTTGCCCTTAATCCATTAAGCTGTTTACTCAACAGCTTAGGCCATGGCTATAATCTGGCTCCTAGAAAACAACAAAGTGTAAAGACTTCTCACCTTCTCTTTGTTGATGATTTAAAACTGGATAGCTCATCAGATGAGGAACTGAAAGCACAACTGCAAGTTGTCAAAACTTTTTCAGATGACATAAGAATGTCATTTGGTCTTGATAAATATGCAAAAGCAACCTTTAAAGCAGGAAAGCTGCAATGCCAGGAAAACATCAGCTTGGGACAAGAATGTGATATAAAAGAAATTGAGCAAGGAGTGTATAAATACTTGGGAATTGATGAAAGATCAACAATAAAACACGAATAAATGCGAACAAAACTTAGTAAGGAATACTTCAGAAGACTTAAATTAACCCTGAAAACAGCACTGACATCTATAAACAAAATCCAAGCTATAAGCCAATTTGTTCTTCCTGTCCTAATTTACAGTTCTGGAGTTACTGATTGGCCTCAAAACGTGTTGGATAGATTACATAGGAAAACAAGAAGGATGCTTCATGCTCACCAAATAATTTATAAAAATCAGTGAATACCAAGATTATATATTATGCGTTTCAAAGGAGGGATGGGCCTAGTTGAAATTGATTATATGTATAGATCTTCAATCGTAGAACTCCACACATATCTGCTGACCTCACAAGACCCAAATATAGTGAAGGATTTGAAACATGAGGAGAATAAATCTAAGATGACTTCTCTCCTTAATCTAGCATAGGCTTATCAGTGTCGAGCAGGAATGGAAATCAAACCAGAAGTAGATAAAAAAAAACTGGCAGCAACTGAATGTGCCAAAAAACAAAAGAAAGAATATAAGGCGAAGAATCAGATGAGAAGGCTAGACATGTGGAAAAAGCATAAATATAGTTGCAAGTATAGAAAACTTCTGGAAGAACCTCATGTTGATCAGGCATGATTAAGGAGAGGCAAATTCAAACCAAGAGATGAAAGGTTAATATTGGCAGCCCAAGACAGTGGGCTGTGTACACGTTCGTTTATAAAGTCCACTGAACATGTGGGAGAAACAGACAAATGTAGGTTTTTGTAAAACCGAATTGGAAACAGTTGCACACCTTGTTGCTGGTTGCGACATACTAATTGCAGAAGGACTGTATACTGAAAGGCATTAATAATGTGGCGAGACTGTTGCACTGGGGATTGTGCAAACATTATGGTACTGAAGTTGCCGAAAAATACTGGAAACATAAGCCACAAACCATCACAGAAAATGAAGATGTCTACATCACATGGGATTCATCCATTACCAACAGTTCAAAAGATAGATGTTAGAAAACCAGATACAGTGGTCCAAGAAAAGTGTAGCATTGATCATTGAAATTGCTACACCCAGTGACTATAGTGTCTTGCGTAGAGAGAGAGAGACACACACACAAAGTCTCAAAATATCATGATCTGCAGGCAGAAATGACAGCAATGTGGAAGAAAGATACCCAGACAGGTCCAACAGTAGCAGGAGCAAAGGGTCTTATAAAAACAAATTTACAATCGTATTTAGATAGGTTACCAATGCGTGTAACTCCATACGAACTGCAGGAGGAGTCATTACTGGGCATATTGAAGGAGCTGTGAAGAGCACTACTGGCTGACATCAAAGGTTGAAACAATACTAATTTCATGAACTTTAATCATACTTTGACTTAGGAATGGGGCCATTCTCGTCTTGGTACTAGAAACCCAAAAGATTTGGAGAAATTAAACAAGAGGGAATTCAATAATTCTTTTAGGAGATACTTCAGCGATTGTAAAGTAAAAGCCGCTGAAGAGAAAATGTGCTTCCCATACTTATCCATAGCCCTGGAATCCTTATTAGGAGGATGGATAGAGGAACTGGTTTCAGAAAGTTCCTTTTTCGTGGCAGCCTCCACGACCAGGGCATCTACTGCTACACCTTTGGTAAGGAAAGCTTGGTCCTTATGGGCTGAGATAAACTTGTTTGGCCTCCTAGGAGTGGAGTCTATGGAATATGAAGTTTCCCAGGCCTTCTGAGAGATTAACTGAATAAGCTTATTAGAAGACGGTGTTTTCACCCAGGAGATTGAAGGGTGAGATCCAAAGGCCTTCAGGTATACAGACTCCTCAGCCTAAGGGGACGAGGACTACCAGTCACCTCTCTGTTTCAGAATTTCCAGGATGTCTCCAAAGAAAACATCCTCAGGACGCGACCGTCTGGACCCTTCTGCTTCATCGAGGTCAGTATCTGAACTTATGGACTCCTCTGCAGAGTCCAGATGCTTCTTCTTGCATGATCTCTTCAGAGGGATTTCTGCAGTGGAAAATTCTGGGGAAGTTTCGGAAGGGGGTGAGTCCCCTGGAGACATCATGAAGCCTGTGGACCTGTGGATGGAGGTGATGAGGTAAAGACACCTGCACTGATGAAGGAGGAAGCTCCAAGGAAGACTGTGCCTGAGACTGAGGAGCAGTCACTACCCTCCTCATAACCTTGAAAGCCATCCACCCCTAGCTCTGAAGAACTGCCTAGACTCGACAAAATGGATATAGGAGTTGAAGAAGGCCGGTGAGCAAGAGATAGAAGCTCCGAAGATGAGGTGGGAGCCAAACCCATATGCACCGAGGCCCCGAGTGACATAGTTGAATCCACAGAGATCCGAGCCGGCTCCAAAGACTCAACTGACGAGTGTCTGCTCCCTGAGGTCTCCTGCTCCATCTGGGCAGAGACACTCAGAGCAGACACCAAATCTGAGCAGCCAACCAGCCCTGGACCTGAAACAGACACCAGTTGGATATCGGAGTCTTCCGGCTCCAAAACCGAGGGATGGACTGGAGGAGGAGTAGGCGCCGCAGCAGTAAGGTAAGTCTGATCAGACTCCTTTGGATTCGGATCCAAAAGAAGCTTGGCCAAGGCAGGTGTCTTAAGAAGCCTCTGCACCATCCTATTCACATCTTCATCTGAGAGGCTCCTAGTAGGCAAAGTTGGAAATCTGGATCTGGTTAGGAAAGGAGAAGGAAGCTGAGAGGTAATCGGCTCCAAGGATGGAGATAGATTCCGATAACGGTACTCAGCTGGTGCAAGTTCTTTTGGAGTCGAAGAGTCTATGCATTCTTTCAAAGCCGAAGATACTGACTGCTCCAAGAAAGTCCTTGCTTCGGGGGATGCCATATCCTCTGTGGATGCTGTCGGAGTGGACACCTCTGGATATTTAGCATTTGGCTCTGACAAAGAATTTGGAGCCAAAGAAAGTCGCTTTCCTGCTCGCTCAGATTTATCAGACTTAAGAGAGGTGGGAACAGACGAGATGGCCTCAGAAAAAAGGGTTTTTAATAACTCCCTCAAAATTACTTTATTCTTTTGTTCCATAAGCACCCTCTGGTTAAAAGCGTGGCATATGGAAGAAGACCCTTGCAAATGGGAGGAGGCCCCAAGCAGTAAACGCATAAGGTATGGGAGTCACTAAGGGGAATCTTTTTACTGCACTTCTCACGCTTTTTAGAGCCTAATGGCTTGTTCTCTTTTTTGGGACATACTGTAAATCTAGTAATACCAAAAAACACCAAGTAGCTAAAGAAAGAAAAGATAACGTTGGTTTTGCTTTTTAATTCAGAAGTATCACAGTAATGAGAAAGGAAAAAAGGGAGGGGGGAAGAGTCCTCTAACTTAAACGGACTTCATAAACCGTTCTCTAACTAAAACAAATGATTAAACAGGACAGATAAAGAAACTAACAGCCCTATGTAGAAAGGAAATGGAAAAGGAAAGGGACACCCTCTAACTCAAATGGGTGACAGTTAAATGTCCTATAAGCTAAATGGATGCTAATGGAAAAGGAATAACTAACCTAGGGGAAAAAAAGAAGTTGTGTACTCACCATAACGTTCCATGTGAGTTGTTCCATCTCGCCTTCATTCTTCACTGATGGGTTTGGGGCCGATCCTCGGCTTCAACACGGTCGACTAGCAAGCTCAAAGTTCTCCAGTAGCTCGAGACCCAACCCCTTATCCCACCAATGCACTGCTGGAATTACCTCAGATCTTGTTTGCTGCGTACCATATAGAAGTACAATAATTATTCTGCCTAGGAATGAAGACATATTGAAAAACCAGGATGAAGACAGCCTCCAGGTCAATTGCCAGCCAGGAGGGGGAAGGAGGGAAGGACGCAAGAATGATGGTTGGTGAATTGTACGGAGTGATGGGATTCGGAGAGGGTGGTTTACCAGTTTATAAGCAAAGGTGAGTTGAGTTTGGTGTAGGAGTTGTGGAAGTTGAAGCCAGTCAAGGTCTCTAAGGGGGACACAGTGGTGGCTGCGGTAAGAGGCAGCAGTGGCAAATGTTGCGATTTTATTGTAACAGGCTTCGAGTATGTGTAGGTCCGACTGTCTTAGTATGGGTGATGCGTAGATTAGGGTGGAGATTAGTTGGGAATCGGCAATAGAGATTCTTGCTGGTTTGGTGAGGTATTGGCGGCTCCTATATAAGGCACCTAGTTTTTTGTGAACTTTTTTTATTGTTCGTGATATGTGGGTGTCAAATTTGAGATTATTGTCTATCTGTACACCAAGTAGTTGTGTGTGGACAGTTGGTGAAATGGAGGTATTACCTTTGGCTTGAATAGTGAACTGTGGGATGTTAGAGGCAGATTTGGAGGATTGGAAGATGAGGAGTTTGGTTTTATTACCTCTAATCAACAACTACTAAACATCTACCAACCCAAACAAACAGTAGACAAACTCCTATATAAACACTCCAACGCCCAAGCCTGGAACAGACTTCTAAGAGACATTTGTTCCATCATTCACCCATCCCACTTTAAAGAAAAGCTAAAACTTCATCTACTTAACTTCAAAGTTTGTCCTTGTCAAGCCCCTACTTAAGCTCATCCCACCCCCTACTATTTTTACCTCTTCTGTTCCTCCCCTTACAACTAAGTACTCCTCTACTGTGGATACTTACTAAACTCTAAAAGCAATACTAAAGGACTAAACTTATAGTTGTAGATATTGTAAACATATTGTTACACTGTAAAATACGATATGTAGATGTGCTTGCATTTTCTACTTTTTTGTGTTTCTAACTTTTAGCATTATTAACACCCCATGTGATGTTGACATCCTACACAAAGACCTCACTGAGACCAACGACTGGTGTCAGAATTATGGTATTAAGCTCAATGCCAAAAAAATGTGTCGTCATCACCTTTGGGAAAAACCCAGTTCCCATTAACTACCACATCGATGGAAGTCCACTGAGCACAGAAGGCGTTATAAGAGATTTGGGAACACAGGTTGACAGCAACCTCTCTGGGTCAGAAAGTCCTTCTATGTGGCACATCTCATTACTAAGGGTTTTGCATCCAGGAAGAAAGAGGCCATTGTCTCCCTCTACTCTTCCCTCATTAGGCCAATCATTGAGTACAATGCCCCATTTGGCATGTACCTCACTAGACACCTGCAACAACTAGAGAGGCCGCAGAAGTACCTCACAACGAGGATCCTAGGCCTTAAACACTTGTCCTATATGGACAGACTCAAAAAACTCCAACTATTCTCGGTCTCATTTTGCCTACTTAGACGTGATCTCTGCTTGACTTATAAAGCCATGTCTCACCCAGCTCTGTTAGAAATGCTACATCTAAAGAAATCCCAATCCCTCCACACCACATGCTTCAGAGACCTCAACCTCATTACCACAATTAACAGAACGTGCTGGAGGGACGGGTTCATAACCCAGAGACTGCCCATGCTATGGAATAGACTTCCCATACATGTCTTCTCAAGGCGAGATGGAACAACTCACGTGGAACGTTATGGTGAGTACATAACTTCTTTATGTGAAGCTGTTCAATCGCGCCATTCATTCTTCACTGATGGGTTGCGTCCCTAGCACCCTGAAATTGGGTGGATCATGGAAGAACACTCTTCAGAACCGTAGAACCAAATGAAGCCCTGTCCCTGGAGGCCTTTTCCACTTTGTAATGAGTTATAAAAGTGTGAGGTTTAGACCACGTGGCTGCTGCAGAGATGTTGTCCAAAGGTAATTTGGCTTGAAAGGCTGAAGAGGTAGAAACTGCTCTGGTTGAATGAGCCCTTACCTTACTAGACAAGGGCATGCTATGACAAGAATATGTGTAGGTGATACAATCTGACAGCCACTTAGGGTTGTTTTGGCAAATGGTTTACCTTTCCTGGCCTCAGAAAAAGACACAGAGCTGATCTGATTTCCTAATGTCTTTTGTTCTGTCTAAATAAAATCTAAGTTGTCTATGAACATCGAATTTGTGCAACATATATTTCAATTTGTTGGTATGATTAGGGAAGAAAACGGGCAACTCAATGACTTGATTAATGTTAATCTCAGGACATACTTTAGGCAAAAAGAATGGATTTGTCCTGAGAGATACTCTATCAGCATGGAAGACCATATAAGGGGGCTTGATGGATAGGGCTTGGAGCTCTGACACTCTCCGGGCTGAAGTGATGGCTACTAGGAAGATAGTTTTCCATGACAGAAATTTTAGTACACAAGATGATGTAGGCTCAAAAGGAGGAAGAATGATGCGAGATAACATAAAATTCAAATTCTGGGGGAGTAAGGTGTCTTCACTGGAGACCTCATATGAAAAGAACCTTTTAGTAAAGCCTTAGACAACTGGTGTGCCATAATATTCAAACCATCGATTCCTAAATGGAAATTAGACAAACTAGATAATTGCACTCGCACCGTAGCAGCTGCTGCTCCTTTGTTGAAGATTTCTGTCAAGAATTTAAGACAGAAGACAATGACGCTTGGTAAGGGTCAATGTTGTGAGAAGCCCAAATAGAAAATCTCTTCCACTTACTACGATACAATTTTCTAGTGGAAGGTTTATGGGAAGCCAACAAAATTTTGACTAGTGTCATGGGAAAGATTATAAAGTGTGGCTTTGCGGGGAATTGGAGCAGCCAAGCGGTTAGCTTCAGTGTCTGCAAGGATAGATGAGGATCCCCTGACGGATGTGTCAACAAGTCCGGAACTGGGTCCAGGATCCATGGATCTTCCAAAATGTGGTGGTAAAGAAACGGAAACCAAATCTGCCGAGGCCAATGAGGGGCTATAAGGATGATCGTCCATCCAAGCGACTTTGCTTTCTGTAAGAATTTGGGTATCAGGGGAATTGGTGGAAATACGTGGAGGAGACCCGGGGGCCAATCGTGGACAAGAGCATCCCACGGGGAGTGACCTGGCATGGGAATCAGGGCAAAATAGCTTCTGCATTTGTTGTTGATGTGACTGGTGAACAGGTCGCAGGAAGGCTGGCCCCATTTGCGGAAGATCCTGTCCACAATCTCTTGCTTGAGGGACCATTTGTGGGGCAATAAAATTGATCTGCTCAGTCTCTGTCCGCTATGACGTTGGATTTGCCTGGGATGTGCGTTGCTAACAGAAAGCGCTGGGATGACACTGCCCACTGCCATACTCTGAGGGCTTCTCAGCAAAGGGGATAAGACTTGGTCCCACCTTGCTTGTTCAGGTACCAGACCACTGACATGTTGCCTGTCTGTATTGCAATTGTCCCCAGAGGAAGAGAGTCCTGAAAGTATTGCAATGCTAGAAGTACTGCTCTCATCTGCAGGACATTGATATGCAGATGTGATTCTTGATCTGTCCATGTGCCTTGGGCTGTCTTTCCCTGAAAAAGCCCCCCCCCACACACACACACTATCAGGGAAGTGTCCGTGGTCACAGTGGCAACTGGAGGGGGGAGCATGAAGGGACGTCGTATTGTGACATGAAGAGACATCAACCACCACTGAAGATCCTTCTTGCAGGAAATCGTTATCAGGATCATGTGACTAATTGAAAGTTCTTGGTAAGACCATTGCGTGAATAGAAGCCATTGAAGGATTCTCATATTCATCCTTGCTAATGGGACTGCCAAAATAGCTGCCATCAATCCTAGAACTTTCAATACCTCTG